>NC_070646.1:17476742-17776742 GCF_947347685.1 Pleuronectes platessa | reverse complement strand
ACATTCAAACTTCAGAGTATCTAGTATTGTAAGTATCAAACATTGCAGCTTGCATCAGAATTAAAATCCCAAGAAGCCCAGGCTGCATTTTGGTCAGTGCCTATTTTTTCCACTCCTTTTGATCTCTTGCAGCAGCGAGTACTTGCTTATCCATCAGAGCTTTGCTATAAAACTCTGAGCGGGACATTTTAAAGGTAATTGTGACTATTAGCTTGCCTTTCATTAATACAACTGAGCATTGGTTTCTCACATCACTCCATTTGTATTTCATTCAGTAGTGGATGGGATGCTGAGGGCAGAGGAAACCACAGCCAGGATGTGGGGAAGGTCAGCTGCCTGGTAACTGTGATCCACCTCTCAGATGTTCCCTTGGACGCCCACTCCAGACGCTCTGTGAGGCGCTCTAGAATGCTGTTGGCAGTAACACACTCATCATATAGCTCATCCATAGAGATTTAAGACTGCCAACAAGGTAAAGTCTTTCCGTGATCTTCTCCACGTCATCATAGGAAATCTTCCCAGATGTCAGAGAGAGGAGCTGCAGGTGAAAAAGCCAGTTGTCTTCTGAGAAGTTGAACCACTTGTTGACGTAACTCATGGTGGTGTTCATGAAGGCTGTGAACTCCTGCCGGGCAGCAGAAGCAGCAGATGGAGAGAGAGACGCTGACTATTCTGCCTTGTCGAGAAATGATAGAACCCATTATGTCTTCTGTGAGTTAATCTTCTCGGCAAAGAGTGCATATTGGTATAGCAGATGTGGCTAAAAGCTTCTTGAATACCTCTTCGAAGATAGACAGGACATTGTTATTGGTTGGCAACCCTAAACTACAAAAAAAAAAATTCATAGAGTTGGTATCTGAGTATGTTACGGTTTGATGGAGGAGATGGACTCAGGATGCAGAGGTTGTTAACAAAAAGGGGATTTAATATAAAAAAGGCTTTAAACAAGAAAGAAACAAAACAGGAACACTACACTAGTTAAACAGGCGACAAAGCGCACAGAGAACAACGAAGCAGGAGAAGCTGGTCGAGACAGCAAGCATAGACAAACCATATCTATACGTGTGGAAACGGGCAGACAAACGAGTACAAACCGACAAAGGGCTTGGGGAACACAGAGGCTTAAATAGACAGACAGGGGGAAGGCAGGAGCAATTACAACAGGTGAACCACATGAGGATTGAGAAGACAATTAACGACAGGAAGTGAGAAGCTGAAACAAGACAGTGACAGCGGGGCTACAAAATAAAACAGGAAATAGAAAACCATAAACATAAATGACTGAGCGTCACAGAGTATGTCAGATATGAGGGAATGGCATCTGATCTGGAATCTCCTCCATAGTCAACTGTTTAACGAGAGATTATGTAAGAACATTTCTCAAAACCAGTATGATGCAACAAACCAATAGACAGATCACACTCAAGACCATAGGTGTAATTATTGTTAATGGGTATGTAAATGCCCCATTGTTCTCCAATTATGTGACTAAGATAATCACTTCTGCAGGTTTTAGAGTAGTTAACATTACTGGATCCACATGGTTTTAAGGTAAAAATGTCAAAGTTTGATATCTTTCCTGTCATATTAAACCCAATCTCCAGATAATATCATATTATGCTACTTGCAACTGAGGCTCTGGTCTGGTCCTGACAATCAACGTGTCAGGTCTTCGATGGAAAGTAACTGTACATTGGTCAGCCACCATAATTCATCTCTATCTGGAGCCTTCTTTCGGAAAATTCCAAACAACCTTCTAGAAAATTTAGCAACTGTAATGAAACTCAGGTTTTACTCATGTTATTCCACCTTCTTAAGTTAAATAATAGCTCTCCATAATTCAGCGCTGTTCCTGTCTCTCTTTTTATGTCCAGCTTTGTCTGCTATATTGGTCTAAATCACTGTGGGAGTTGAAACCTGATCTGTTTGGGTGTTTGTCTGGTCTGTAATTGTATCATACTTATCTGATTCATGTCTCTAGGCCTTTCCTTTGAACATTCATTTAATCAGCTGTTCCTCCTGGGGTTGTCCTGGCAGTATCCACACCAGACAGCCCATCACCATTAGCAGGTGAATCAATGACATCCTGTTTGTCCATCTACTACGTTGACACCGGCTGGTTTGGTCCAATGGTTCAGATGGTACCACGTGGTGCTTCCTTCCACTTGGGCATCGCTCAAACCATCCTACATGGACCTTTCCGTCTAGAGATCACCGGTGATGTGGATCACTGGCATGACCGGGCTCGCCGCCACCGAGCGGCAGCCTGGGACTCTGCTCCTCTCCTGAATATACAAAGCTTTCGTAAGGCAGTTAGTTTTCAGCTTCATCTGCATTTTTTCAAGTGGGGGTCCTGTGAATGGGGCCCTTAAATCTGGTGCAAACATTGGTCGACCTGTGAGCATTTCATGCAGGGTTAAATGCATAGTTCTGTTACTTTACATGCAATAGCTCATTTGTGCAAATGGTTGAACATCTACTCAGTCTAGCTTTGTGCCAGCACAGATATTGTTTAACTTAGCTTTGAGGGTTCAGTTAACCCTTTCTGCCATTCCATGTGATTGAGGATGATAAACACACCCCAACCTTTGTTTGACCCTCAGTTGTTGCAGGATTCCTTTACAGAAGAGGAGGTACACTTCCACAAGATCCGCCTCCTCCTCAACAGTAACTGAACACATCCCGACCAATGAGAAGAGTTTTCTGTGTTTGGGGGAAGTGAAACGTGACATGAGAGACAGGCTGAGAGATTAAGATTAAGATTAAGATTAAAATGCATTTATTAGTCCCAAACACATGCACAGACATGCAAAGGCACACTCATGCAGGTAGGGAAATTTAATCTCTGCTTTTGACCCATCTGGTGCAGTACACACAGAGCAGTGAGCGACCATGTACGGCGCTCGGGGAGCAGATGTTGGGGGAGTAAGGTGCCTTGCTCAGGGGCACTAGACAGGGTAGGGAGACTCTTGGATTTCTGGACAGATATATCCAGGTTCGTCTTTTGTTGTCTCTCCGTGGAGTCGAACCAGAGACGAACCAGAGACCTTCTCACTTTTACTTGAGTAAAGGAGTTGAATCAGTACTTCTACTTTTGCCAGTGGGTTAGGGTTAGTCTTTTTTTACACAAGTAGCTTTCCTTCTACTTCAGTAAAGAATGTGAGTAATTTTGCCACCTCTGCCAATAAGCTCTCCCTGGATACAAAAGGCAGCAGAGAAAGCTGCCACAGAGGACAGAAAACCACTGAAGAGGAGAAACACTTGGAGAAAGACAGAAGAGAACCAATGGCAGAGCTGAGCTGCATAGGTCTAGTATTTGAATTGATGTTTGCCTGTTATTTTAAGAATTAAAAATGTTGAAACCAGAATAGTTTGTGTCTGGCTGTGTGTGGGAGACCAACAACACTTACACAAGTAGTTCCAAACGTGTGGGCCAACACTCAGAGACTAAAGTGCAGACAGAGACGGCAATGTGCGAATGGCGGCTACGCACTTTGCCATGAGTACTTTGCCATGTTCCAGGAGCAGGCAGCGGACAGTAGAAGGCAGCTAGAGGCTCTGCAGAGGCAGGCGGAGAGGCGGACAACACTGCTGGAGTGTATCCTGGCCAGGTAGGGACCCTCTCCAGTTCCTGCCTGCCGCACAGCAATAAAGTCGCTCCTCTTCCAGGGGCCCACTCTGCGGTAAAGAAGATGGCGCCCACTCCTTTTCCGGGTGCCCAATTGGCTGGGTTCCCCTGCTGCTGGTCACACGTTGGCTGTGATGGCGACGCTCTCCCCTGCTTCAGTAGATTAGGCCGGGTGGCCATCCGGCCTAATCTACTGCAGCAGGTCTTGGTTTGGCGATGGAGGTATGTGAAGGTGGCAAAGCTGAGGTCAGTTTCCAATTAGCTCTCCCTGGATTCAAATGGCAGTAGGAGAGCAGTCACAGAGGAGAGAGACATGGAAAGAAACCCATGAAGGAGAAACACATGAGAAGAGACTGGGCAGAGCTGGTTGTGAGGAGTTGAAAATCCACTGACTGTCAACTCAAAAGCTATGGTACACGAAGGGTATGACTAACCTAATTTTAGGGCAAGGTCTCAATAACATTTAAGGGGTTTTTAAAAAATTTACTTGGATTCTGTGTTCATTGACATCCATGTAAATTTAATGTGCAGTTTTTTCCCTTTCCCCATTAATCTGGACAGGAGGCTGATCCTAAAGTAAATGCCTAGATGAGTTGATAAGAGCTGCTGCAAACCGTGACATAGTAACAAGTAACATGTAATGTGAAATGGAAATTACAATGCAAAAATGTAAAACGCATTAGTAGAATGCATTTTGGAGTTTTTATTTGAATGTAGTTTGGTTATGATTTTTTTATCAATTATTCCTCTGTTTTGTAGCATTGTCTCTCGACCACATCATCACCTCAGAACCCCAGTGAGTTGATCCTCTTTAAAAGCAATACCAAAGGCTCTGTTAAGAGCCTTCATTCTCTCTTGTGTTATATTCAGTTCATTTATTTTCCCCACTTTCCCCCCACAATCTATTCACATCTATCTCTCACTCACTCTGACACACTCTGACACAAACACACACACACACTGTGTGTGTGTTTGTTTTTAAATGGCAGACTAAATCAATAAAAATATATTGGCGGCAGCTGCACTGCAACTTGGGGACAGTTATATTGAATGTACCACAGCTCCTGCTGCTCTGGTTTGTCAGTGCCAGCACAGTCAGGGAGAGACAGAAAAGTGAGACCCCTGACCAGTGGCTATCAAGAAGGTTGGGCTCAATATTTCAAGATGGAGAGTTACTTATCGTGTTGGCAGTGTGCTGTTGCAGTGCTAATGACTGCTCTTACCTCATATGTATCAGTGAAATAAATATTTACATTTATTTTAGCTTGATTGTCACTATCATTTAAATGCATTGCAGTTAAAATATTATTTCCAGTTATAAAGCACAACACATACGGCTCAGCTGGAGCTGTACTGTGTGTGTTGTTGGATACACTTTAGTCATTTAAACTGAACACATTTGCTATAAATCCAAACATATCTATGGTACTCTAGATTTGCTTTAATTAAATGTCAAGTATATTCACTAACATGGAGGAGCAGCATTCAGTTTCTCCCTAACCCATACTGAATGCTCCACAGAACAAGTTGCCTTTTATTGAACACCCCGCCTTCTATTAAATCATATAATCACTAATGCTTTACATTGCTTTGTTACTGACACTCCTGTATTTCTTATTTTATTAAACTGTTTTCTCTATTTAACTCATTTTAATTTCATTTTAGAAGCTTCTTTTTTTTATGTAAAGCACTTTGACTTACCTTGTTGTTGAAAAGTGCTGTATAAATAAACTTGCCTGGCCCATTTGATTATTCTCTAGACTCTTTAGGGAGATTTATACACTGAGTGTCCAGTCTGTATCAGCTCATGTAGCACAACTTGACAATAAGTTAAATCATTTACCCCATGGTAAGTTTTCAAAAGCAAATTTTCAAACATTTAAAATATATTCTCTAAGCTCTGTTGCCCAAGTGAACCGGACATTAGTTTGTTGCAAATTATGGCTTTGCATGTGAATTAATTAACAGGTTAAAACTCTCTCTCTCACACACACACACAGTAAGCAGACCTTCCTGTCAGGGACAGGGTTGCTTACAATCTGCTTACGATTCATGTACAGGTGGCATGCAAAGGTCATTGTAGTGAGGCTGAGCCTGTGGCAGCAAAGGAGGCATCAAGGAAAACCAGCAACAGCCTTGATGAAGACGGTTGCTGTTGGACCAGCATGTGTGTGTGTGTGGCTGTGGGTGTGTGTGTGTGTGGGTAGTGATATTTGTAAATAGCACAGCCAAATTGTTCCAAAGCAGAAGGCCAGGTCTTTGTATAAAAAGAAAATGGATTACAATAATTTAATGGACAACAAAAAGCAAGTTTCAAGGTGAGTATCTGCAACATGTGCTTAGTTCAAATAGAATGCTACACTATATGCAATATGAAAATCTTTACTGATTGACATTAAATATGTTGAGAACAAAATGACCTAACAACGGTAAATGGAAACTAAAATCATGAACCCATTGATTGCTGGATTCAAAACCAAACTGAAAATCAAAGTAAAACATTTAAATCACAGGTTGATCCATTCATTACGGCAACTCAGAATGGGACTCAGTAATTTATGTGTCTTCCACGTGCCTGTATGCACTCCTGACAATGTCGGGTCATGTTCCTGATTAGTCTGTGGCTGGTGTCTTGGGGGATCTCCGCACAGACCTGGATCAGAGGGCCTCAGTGAGCTCCTGGACAGTCTGTGGCATGATGTCCCCTAGGCGCCCAATAGGATTTATATCAGGGGAACGTGAGAGCCAGTCAATGGAATAAATGCCTTCATCATCCAGGAAGTGCCTTCACTCTGGCCACATGTAGCCATGCATTGTCCCGCCCCAGGAGGTACCCAGGGCCCACTGCAACAGCATAAGGTCGGACAATAGCTCTGAGGATTTCATCCTGGTACCTAACAGGAGTCAAGGTACCGTTGGCAAGACATTGAGATCTGTGTGACCCTCACCAGATCACCACTGACCCACTAGCACTCTGGTCATGCTGGATGATGTTACAGGCAGCATAAGGTTCACCACAGGGTCTCCAGACTCTTTCACGCCTGTCACATGTCACCCTCATGGAGTCTGTCTCTGACAGTTTGGTCAGAAAGAGACACATCAGTAGTCTGCTGGATGTCATTTTGTATGGCTCTGACTGCGCTCCTCCTGTTCCTCCTCGCCCAAAAGAGCAGATGCCGGTCCTGCTGCTGGGTTGATGCCCTGTCCAGCTCTCCTTGTGTAACAGCTGGTCTCCAGGTGTCTCCTCCATGCTCTTGAGACTGTTCTTGGAGACACAGCAAACCGCACGTATGGATGTGCCTTCCTGGAGGAGCTTGACTATTGTGCAACCTGATTGGGCTGCAGGTACCGCCTCCTGGGCGACAAGGCAAAGGGACTGCAGGGAAGGGGAACAAGGGTCAGAAACATTGTATTACACTACTTGAGAAGAATCAGTCAGAAAGGATAGGAAGAGAGCCTGTGGCCTCCACATGTAAAACCATTCCCTTTTTGGGGTTGTCTTGCTTTTGCCTATATTGCACCTGTTGTCACTTTAATTTGCACCAAAGCAAGTGAAACTGATTCACAGTCAGTTGGGCTTCCTAAATGGACAGATTGATATCCCTGAAGTTTAACTGACTTGGTGTTATACTGTGACGATTAAGTGTTCCCTTCATTTTTTGAGCAGTGAATATAGTGTGTTACACAACTATGTGACACATCCTCTCTGTATGAATCACATGACAGCCTGTAATGCTGTATGATGCTATGATGAAAGACAGAGCCTTTGGGATTGTTTTTCAAGAGGATCAAGTCACTGGGGTTTTGAGGGGATGAAGTGGCTTGGAGACGATGCTACAAAACAAAGGAATGCTTGAAGACAATTCAGAACCAAGCTAAATTCAAGAAGAAGTTGAAGCAAATCAAATATCGTTTTAGAAATGTCATATTTCATTTCCTTTTAAACAGAGGCAGTTGTTGCACAGTATTTTACTGTGATAGAAATTAGCATAGACTCACTATGCATGACACATTGACTGAAAAGACTTGGATCTCTGGTTTTATAAGAAACATATAATGGGAATTAGTTAAATTCAACCACTGCAAGCCTATTTGTACAGTAAAATATGTATATGGTAATTCAAAGTGCTTGGAAAGAACACTTAAAGCCGCTTCACCATGTTCATTTTACAAGAGAATTCTCTCCAATTATCTGAGATCTAGTGAGCTGTGTCCTCTTGGAACATATCTGAGTGGTATTTAGGTCATTTATCCATTAATAAACAAGCAGCAGTGCTTTAATGCCAGCTCTGGAAGCCAGTGTCAGGATTCGTTAGAGGGGTTATTTTCAGCGTAAGGTGGTCAGTTCTCTGGCAGCTCAACTGCAGAAAGTTAGCTGCTGCATTTTGTTCACACTTTAAGTCTGTAATGGCTTTTTGAAGTATTCAAACATTTGTGGAAATAATTTTATTACTTTCAAGTTTCAATATGTCTTTTAAATTAATTTGATATATTTCTATTTATTACTTTTAAAAAAGGATACAGCGGCAGAACCAAAGGCCAAGTAATATTTAGTGTAGAGAGTGTGTGTGAGAGCATTGTTACGGTTTGAAGGAGGAGATGGACCCAGGATGCAGAGATTATAACAAAAGAGGATTTAATATCCAAAAAGGTCTTAAAGAAGACAAAAACAAAACAGGAATACTAACAAAAGTTACACTGGCGACAAGGCGCACGGAGAACAAGGAACGAGGAAGCAGGAGAAGCTGGACGAAACAGCAGGAACAAACAAACCATCTCTTACGACGTGTGGAGAAAACAACGAGTACAACCCGACACCAGACAAAGGGAAACAGAGGCTTAAATACCAAGCAGGAAGGCCGGGGCAATTACACCAGGTGAAACACATGAGGATTGGAGATCACAATCAAGGACAGGAAGTGAGACACCGAGAAGCTGAAACAAGACAGTGAGAGCAAGGCTACAAAATAAAACAGGAAATAGAAAACACAAGACAAAACCAGAAACCTAAATGACTGAGCGTCACAGTACCCCCCCCTCAAGGACAGGATCCCAGACGGTCCAAAACGAGAACCGAATCGGGAGGGAGGAGGGGGGAACCGGAGGAGGGACTCCGGGACGTGCCCAGGTTCTCGGACCGACGGCTCCGTGGCCGCTTCGGAACCTGGCATAATGTCTCAGGTGGACGGCCCCGAGGCCGGACAGGAACGCAACACGGGGGCTCCTCAGGAGGACGGCCCGGAGGCCGGTCAGGGACAAAGTACATAGTCTCAACCCGACGGCTCCGTGGCCGCTTCGGGGCTGAGCGCAGAGGCTCGGGAGGACGGCGCCGTGGCCGCACAAGAGCAGAGTTCTGAGGCTCTTGGGGGCGGTGCCGTGGCCACTCAGGGACAGAGTTCAAGGGCTCCACTGGACGACCTGGAGGCCGGTCAGGAGCCAAACACGGGAGCTCATCAGGAGGGCGGCGCCTTGGCCGCTCCGGGACAGAGTTCTGAGGCTCCGCTGGACGACCTGGAGGCCGATCAGGAGCCAAGCATGGGAGCTCCCCAGGAGGGCGGCGCCTTGGCCGCTCAGGGGCAGCGCAAAAGGGCGCAGACCTCAGCCACGGACGTGGAGCAGGATCCGGAGTCGCAGCCGGAACAGAGCCCATAATCGGCGCTGCGAGGACCTCCGACGCCTGAACAGGAGGGACTTCAGCAGGGGCTCTCCGGTGAGGGACAGGGACTGCAGCAGAATCCGCAGGGACCTCTGACTCCAGAACAGGAGGGACGTCAGCCCGAAGAGGAGAAACGTCAGCTGGGAGCCTCCGGCGCGGGACAGGGACTGGAGCAGGCGACGCGAGGACCTCTGATGCCCGAAGAAGAGCGACGTCAGACGGGAACCTCCGCCGCGGAGGAGGGACTGGAGGTGGGTGCGGAGCTGGCACTGCAAGGATCTCCGACGCCGAAACACGGAGGACGTCAGCCGAGAGCCTCCGGCGCGGAGCAGGCACGGGAGCAGGGACCGGAGCTGGGTGCAGAGCTGGCACCGCGAGGATCTCCGACGCCGAAACACAGAGGACGTCAGCCGAGAGCCTCCGGCACGGAGCAGGCACGGGAGCAGGGACCGGAGCTGGGTGCAGAGCTGGCACCGCGAGGATCTCCGACGCCGAAACACAGAGGACGTCAGCCGAGAGCCTCCGGCGCGGAGCAGGCACGGGAGCAAGGACCGAAGCTGGGTGCGGAGCTGGGTGCAGAGCTGGCACCGCGAGGATCTCCGACGCCGAAACACAGAGGACGTCAGCCGAGAGCCTCCGGCGCGGAGCAGGCACTGGAGCTGGTGCTGGAGCTGGTGCTGGAGCTGGTGCTGGAGCTGGTGCTGGAGCAGACGCCGCTGTGAGGACCACTGACGTCAGAGAACGAGAGACATCAGCTGGAAGCCTCCGGCGTGGAGCTGGGACCGGAGCAGGTGCTGGAGTAGACGCCGCTGTGAGGACCACTGACGTCGGAGAACGAGAGACATCAGCTGGAAGCCTCCGGCGCGGAGCAGGGACTGGAGCCGATGCTGGAGCAGACGCCGCTGTGAGGACCAATGACGTCGGAGAACGAGAGACATCAGCTGGGAGACTCCGGCGTGGAGCTGGGACTGGAGCCGGTGCTGCAGCAGACGCCGCTGTGAGGACCACTGACGTCGGAGAACGAGTGACATCAGCTGAGAGCCTCCGGCGTGGAGCTGGAACCGAAGCAGGTGCTGGAGCGGGCGCCGCTGTGAGGACCACTGGCGTCGGAGAACGAGTGACATCAGCTGAGAGCCTCCGGCGTGGAGCTGGGGACTGCGACCCAGTCGGGACTGGAGGTGGCTGGTCCCTGTGAGCATGCCGCTTGACGGATTGGCTTCGGCTGTGGATCCCCCCTCTCTCACGTCCGCAATCAGCCAGAGGAAACCCCTTGAGGTTGCGGGGTCCCCAAAAAACCCTGTCGCTTCCAGCGTACAGGACTACGGATGGGGCTGGAGGGTGGCGCCTGCGAGCTGGCTTTAAAGATGCGGGGTTACTGCTCCGACCTCCGCCACCAACTGCAGACCTCTGTTGAAGGCTGCGGGGTCCACCAAAAGCCAGGCGGGTTCCCTCAAAAGGGTTTGAGAAAAGAAAACTAAAAAAACTAACCTCTGCTGGGTCCATAGTTTGGTCGGGTTGTTCTGTTACGGTTTGAGGGAGGAGATGGACCCAGGATGCAGAGATTATAACAAAAGAGGATTTAATATCCAAAAAGGTCTTAAAGAAGACAAAAACAAAACAGGAATACTAACAAAAGTTACACTGGCGACAAGGCGCACGGAGAACAAGGAACGAGGAAGCAGGAGAAGCTGGACGAAACAGCAGGAACAAACAAACCATCTCTTACGACGTGTGGAGAAAACAACGAGTACAACCCGACACCAGACAAAGGGAAACAGAGGCTGAAATACCAAGCAGGAAGGCCGGGGCAATTACACCAGGTGAAACACATGAGGATTGGAGATCACAATCACAGACAGGAAGTGAGACACCGAGAAGCTGAAACAAGACAGTGAGAGCAAGGCTACAAAATAAAACAGGAAATAGAAAACACAAGACAAAACCAGAAACCTAAATGACTGAGCGTCACAAGCATACCCCAATATGTAGCTCTGATAATCTTTGCAGCTCCTCCTGTTAAAGTGTCTGGTGCTATGGTGCCCCAAGTCCAAACCAGTGGTGCACTGCAGGGTATAAACAGGTATACAGCATATAGCCACTTATTTTTCAATCAGCATAGCTTATACCCACTTTTAAATCACCTGTGATGCATATCATTTAGCAGTGTGCTGCAAGTCAATTTCTATCGAAAACATAACCCGCCTTACCCTTCCTCTCATTGGCTTGGTGGTGTAGGTATGAGGAGTGGTGATTGGTTAGATAGCATAGGATGGGAAATATCAGAGTAAGCTAATCAGAGTTTAAATGTCATGCCTGTGTTTGCTTTCCTGTGAAAAAAATAACGCCTGCCCTTTACCTGACCGCCTGGTTAACTGAACTCAACTAAATAGACCTCGAATGAAATTGGAACACACACTAGGGAATAAAGAATAGTTGATTAGAAGTGCATTAATAATGTTGTGTTCTCAACCCTGATGCAAAATCTGCATATGTGAGAATGGTGTGTGACAGCTCTTTTAATGGTTTAAATTGTCATTGTTAATAAAGTGATTACTTTTGGATGGAACCACGTCTCCTGCTCTTTTAGTATACTGGACCTGTTTGCCTTGTGGTTTTTAGTTTTGGTCTGAGGTAACTAATATTCCCTGGTTTAGTATCCCATGGTGTCGTTGTTGGATTTTAATTGATTACATTTGTAAATGCTCATCTAACAACTCACAACTACCCTACATTGACACTTCTGCTTTGCTTTCTATTTTCATTTTGGTTGTATTTACATATTATGATTTATGTCACTTGTTTTTTCAATATTGTTTTATTTTGTTTGTTTTTCCCCCTCGATAACAACTAGCAGAATTTTGCCTCTGGCATGGATTTGGTGCATGAATTGGTCATGATGCTAGCATCGCTAAAAAGCATCTCCCACTCTGAGGTGATTAGAAACAATGTGCGGTGGTGCTGTAGAATCATGGATTCACAGCTCCTTTACAATACTAATGAGAATTTCCAATGGCCGTATTCCCATTTCACAGTGAGCAAGAAGGCCGTCTTCATTAGAGCATGTCGTTTTTTTGTGTGTCTCCATCAGTCACCGGGGAGCAGTCAGTGTCTGCGTTGGGCCACTTAATAACCCCTACAGGGATGCTAAGGATGCCCATTCCTCACCCTGACACCTTAACAGCAGCCTAAATTGGGACAGCATGATCTGTTAACTCACACTACAACTGCTACTACAAACTACTTTTGAGTTTCTATGACAGAACACACTTAGCTCACTGACTGCAAACCTAAATCATGCACCCTAACTGCACCCACTTAAAAGCCCCTTTTCAATTACATGTACATGAGCTTCAGAGATAGGGCTGCACGTGTTGCCTTGCCTGCCGCGTCATGTAATCCTCTCTTCTTTTAGACAGACGGATCAGATGTTGTAAGTTGTGGTCTGTGTCACTGTTGCATCAGACTTGTCAGCATTAAATCCACTGTGTAGCTGTGTCTTATTACTTTTTCAGAGGATAAGGTTAGAGGGTGTCTGCTGGCTGAATAGAAATATCCTACTCCGACAGAGTTAAAACAGAATATCCTATTACTGCCTTGGCCTCCATTCTCCAATCACTTTTTCTACCTCTTTTTTCCTGCTTGGGAAAGTTTACTAAATGTATGTTTTCTATTCTTAGTGGAGTTTATAGTGTTGACTGGGTAAACACTAGGTAAACTCTGATTACATTATTTTCCCGATGCATCAGATAAAGAACCTTTCCAAGTTATCTCCTTGACGTTATCCTGAAAACTGCTTTACAAGGTTCCTTCACAAATTCCCAGAACAATTACTGGAGCACGTCAACAAATGAGCCTTATTTTGTGGGGTGATATGGTAAATTGCCCAAGAGATGAGGACACTTTTGGGACGTGTCCGAGGGTTACTGCTCTGCTAGGATACTTGGACTTCAAAGACTTCAAAGTAGTCCATGCTGGGACGGAGTTAACTATTCACTGGATTTTAAGGTCAGGCAAATTGATACAGACTTCAGCTGCATCTGTACAAATGGAAGCAGTAGATGAAATGTCATTGTTCTATATTTTTGAGTTTATTGATATCTTGCTTATGTTTCCCGCAAAAAGCCACGAGAAGAAGGGAAAGTTCACTTCATCTGAAATATTCTCATAAGTGGTGAGAATACATGATGAATCTGCAGCAACTGAGTCAAACTTTAATTTTGCATTAACAATAGACTTGTGAAAAGCCATGTAGAAGTATCTGAGGGTAGATTCGTTTTTTGTACATTCAAATCCAAGACAAATTGGCATGATATACTGAGCCCACACAGATTGAGTGCTTGAGGAATAAGAACGTTAACATTGATCTGAAAAGCCCCTAACAATTCAAAGCACTTCCTGGTTGCATGGCACAGGAACTAACTTGACAGAAGATGTTACATCTGTTGAGGTGTTCTTGAGTTCTCACCAAATGACAAGTTAACGTGACTTGGCTGCCTGAGTTCAATACATATCCCAATCTCCTGCTCTACACACTGACAACAAGAGTGATGAGTATCACCTTTAAAGCAAACCTGACGACTTCAGACCTCACAACATGAAAATTGATAAGGCCTGCTGGCTGATCTCCTCCGATCAACTCTCCGGTTGATGAAACAGACAGCCTGGTCTTAAAGGATTTGTCTGTTTTTCCCTCACAATGACACGTCTGAGATGAAACAAACATCTCCCGTATTTCCCCTCCGCCGCTGCACAGTTTGGAGAGAATTGCTCGGTTAAAATCTCTCTGCTCTCACTGCAGACACCTGTTGCCTTTGCTTTCTTTCTGCCTTCGAAGAAATCCCGAAACATGGACACAGCCATGCTAAGCTAACAGCTCACTTGGAGGAGAGAATCCAGTGGAGGTTTAAGTCACATTCACGGGGAGATCTATGTTGTTCTTTTTGCCTTTGGTGCCTGTTTTTGATTGTGTTGACTTATTTTAGTTTCATGTTTTAAACTTTTGCGTTGATTAGTTGATTTTAACGATCAAAGGTTAAGATGCACAGGACAGTTTCTGATGGAATGATTCTTCCGCTGGTACATGCTTCTGCAAGAATTATCGTATTCACCCTGAGTTTCAAAGTTCTGAGAAATGCCCTAAATATTTAATTTCTTACTGAGAATGAGATGAGACGACTTATACAATCTTATGTCAGTGATAATTACAGACCTGTAGTTGGACTGTGGTGAGACAAGTTACCATAAAGATTAGAATCAGGTGGATTTTTGTCAATTTCCTTCAGCCCTGATCAATACTTTTCTAATACACTTAAATGTAATATATACAGAAAGTTTTGTGGCAGTTCTGTTTTTGTTAAGTAAAACTGGAAGTCATCACTGTCTGAGAGGATGAACAACGTCAGACTTTGTGCAGTCATTCACCACTTTGGTCAGTGTGGTGCAGTAGTGGGCTGCTGAATTCAGACATGACTGAGAGAGCCTGAAAGATGATCCCTGTTCCAGCTGTTATACGCTCGCTAGGAAATCACTGGTATATATGAAAATAAGAATAACATTTAATTTTGATATCACTTCAACACAAAATGCTTTACAAGTGAAAATAAAAACCCTTGTAAAACTTTCACAGGAAGACAGACTTGTACAAATGCTGCAGGAAAATTGCTCTTGTATGTTCTTTATATTTATGTTCACACAAATAAGAGATCTATTCCTTACATTATTAATTTGTACATTATTCAGCTACTTTCCTTTACACTCACTCCATCTATGCAATTTACAGAGGGATCAAGACGTATTCGAAATCGATCACCTATATTTCTTTTTACAGCTGTTTATAGCTTGATGGTAGCGCAGGTTACAGGCACGCTTAAAAGGATGTTACCAAGGAAACACAACCATTTCAACCAAAAAATAGCCTGGAAAAAGAGTAGCCAGTGGGACTTGTTACTGAGGTCAAGACCTCTAGTTAAATGTGTGCTCACTGTATCTGGCAACCTGTGTGATACCTGGAGCTGCTGCAAAGAAGACATTTCTCCCTGATTTGAGGCTCGATGCTTTGTGCTGCTAACTATGACTCTCGCTCTTTGTATGAATACCATTGATATAAACCCACTTGTTCTGTTGAGAATAAGCAAATCATTTTATTTAAAAAAAATCCACACATAAGATAAATAAGATACTATGCTTTGAATAATTATATATCTTTTGATTTTTTTCCCCCATGAAAATTGATTTCCTGGTTCTGTTTCAAGATTCTTGGACTAACACACACTCAGTCTACATATTGAAAAATCCATTAATAAAGAATATAATTTTCTACGTCTAACTCAAACCAGTTGCATTGGACAGAGATTTACTTCCACACTAGTTGTAAGTCATGCCTTATGATGATCAATATAAAATAATGCAGAATATTTTGAGTCCACATATCTGGTTGATATGTGGACTTTTAGTTTTTTCTTAGGCATTTCTGGCAAAAAAGTCCTTGCAGATTAAATAACTTTCTCGACACAGCGATAAACATAACTTGCTAACCAACAAAATATGCAGCTTGTGTTTAGAATGCAAAGAGAAATGTAAAATATCTCAAATTATCTGTAAGATAATATTCTTTGACTGCTTTTTGTCCGGTTTAATACACAATGATAACTTGATATGCCATGAACAATACATTTAAAAAGTTCAATGAAGATAATAGAGAAATGTTATGGATCGTCCATAAAGAGATGCACTGTCTGCCAGGCTAACAAATTTATAACATCTGAATCAAATGGTAGCAACAAGTCTACAGTGTTTATTAAAGTGCAGGGACAATTTAATTCTTTCTATTCAATCTTGCTGCACAGAAAAAAATCTAAAGGCAAAAGAAAATATCCACGGGCAGAGGACAAATCTGAGAGCAGCGGTTTTAGGCGTGCATGAGAGCAACAAAGACGAACTGAAGAAAAATATTTTTCCAATCCCCCATAAGCAACATGCTCAAAACAGTTCTCTTCCAATGTAGATTTATAGCCAAAGTGCATCTGTTTTTATCTCAACAGGATGCTGAGGAGCTCATTTGTGCTTTACAAATGAAATAAATGTGTACTGCGGTAATGCTCCTTTTACTGGGCTCCTAAATCAATAATTTGTATAGCCCATAGTCACAAATCATAATTTGCCTCAAGGTGCGACATCCTCGTTCCTTAACCCTCAACAAGATTAAGGTAAAACTAACAAAAGAACCCTATTAACAGGGTAAAAACATAGAAATCCATGTGAGGGATCCCTCTCCCAGGACAGACAGAAGTGCAATAGATTCCACATGTTACTGAGAACATCAACGAAATAACAATATTTACTACATAATGGAAAGTGTGTCTGTTGTCTAAAGTATTTATACATCAGGAAAATCTGATAGAGAGGAAGGGAGCACCAATGACAAATGAATTGAGGAGTTATTGTCAGTAATGGCGGAGTGTGTGAGTGGGCATATTGAAGATCAAGCAGACTTGTTGTTAATAATAGTCCTTGATCAGCTGCCTCCACGATCAGGATCCACCAGTTCTCACTAATGGATGAAATTCTGTTCTCTTTTCACATTCTGCTCTTCCCCAATTCTGTGAGATTCCCTGTCAGTAACACTATTCTCTCACGTGCACTAGTTATCTGTTTCCATATTCCTATTTACTGAATTAATGAAACCCGGCCTTTTCATTGTGTTCTGCTTTGTAGTCATCATGTTATTATTTCCCTCTCATCTAATCAAGGTGTTGGGTTCTCTGCGAAAGATACACAGTAAGTTTGAGAATTGTGTAGCAGGAAAATACAGGACTCAGAATTGTCAGTGGAGTGTCAAATTTTCTTCCTCTATACTGCAGATTTGATGTGCAGGAGAAAGAGTTTCACAGGAAAGACAGAAAGAACTAAATAATGAAATGGTATGTTTAAGTGTGGTTGGTGCAGTAAACCCACATTAAGGTGGGTTGGTGTTTGTTTTTTTTGCAGCTTCACTTGTGTATATATATATAACATCTATCTAATAATAAATAGATAATAGATAGATCGGGATCCCCCCGTCAGAGCTGGTCAATGTGGCCCGGGAAAGGGAAGTCTGGGGCCCCCTGCTTGAGCTGCTCCCCCCGCGACCCGACCCCGGATAAGCGGATGACGATGAGATGAGATGAGATGAGATCTATCTAATAATTGCAGAAATCTCTGTCTGTCTGTATGTGGCTTGCATATCTCCGAACCGTTCATCTTATCAGCCTCAAGCTTGACATGTGTATTATTAGGGGCCCAGAGAAGTGCAGTGTCAATTTCATTGCAATAAGGACACGCAACACGTTCAATATCCGTTCACGACAACAGGCTTTTTCGCAACAATTGCGAGGACAATTGATTCTCCAGTGTTTGGATTCTGTATACTGAACTTTGAATAAACAGGTGAACGGTTGTTTGTGCAGCATCGGTGGCGCAGATTCAGGGTTCTGCTGCCAATCTTGACTTGCTGCTGCTCAATTACTGCCGGTCACTTTTTACAGGCACGTTTAGAATGGGAACTGCTCTAGTCAATAACAATAATAATAATAATAATGATTTTTCTTCCTTTTAAAGGGATAGGTAATCTACTTACCACTATGTCGATGGAGGGGTGGGTGAAGTCTCAGGGGTACCTCGGAACACCGCACATTCTCTCGCACTAGGGCATATATGGGGTGTGCGTTCGCCTGGCTACTTCTGGCAGCATTGCACTTCCGGTAGAGAACTTTCATGCTTAAAACCTGGGCTAGATGACCTCGTTTCTAATTGAATATGAATGTCGGGGCTTGCAGACACTTGGATGACACCACATGAGCAGTATTGAGACATTGTATGGTTTTCTTTTGTGGTTTCATTATGTCGGAAGAAGAGGTCGCCTTTGCTGCAACACTGTCTAGTGTTTTGTTGGCTAAAAAACTTCACCAACCCCTCCATCATAGCATTATGGTGAGTAGATAATGAGTGCATTTAATTTGTTTGTGAACTATCCCTTTAAGGTTCCCATGGCTGCTTTCCAGAGTAAGGATTCAAATCGCTTCATGCCACTATAGTATTAACTTCCAGTCTTCCTGTTAAAATGATTTCATATTGGACTATTATTTGCTCATGTAACTTAATGTGAGGGTGTACACATACAGTTAATACAGCACTGACAAACAGTTTGTGTTGAAAGCAGTCAGGGTTATTGTGTGTTTGGCCACACAGGGTGGCGTCTGTGGCTAGATCGTGCTTCTGCCTCTTTCCTCTTTATTTTGTTAGATGCCTGAGTGGGCAAACCTGCAGGTCTGCCAAGCTCCACTGCAGAGAGCTGTTTTAGTTCAGCTGCCCGCTGTGTGTGTGTGTGTGTGTGTGTGTGTGTGTGTGTGTGTGTGTGTGTGTTTGTACGGTGTCTGTAGTATCTTAGCTTAGCGTCAACAGAACACAATAATTTTGGCTCAGGTGACATTAGTGTTCAGTAATTTTGGCACTTTGTTTGGGTGTGTATAAATTCGATGAACACCGATTGATGTGACAGGATAGTGTTTTTTTGCAACTGGGGTGAAATATGTGGCTCCTCTGTAATTTTGTGCACACGCACACAAGCAACTAACAAATATTTCATCTAGACAGAGAAACACAGCCACAAATCCATCCAGGCAATTTGTATTCATTGTCCAAAGGGGAGCATGACAAAGCTGATTGACAGCTGACACACACACTTTCACATCATTGTGGGTCAATGTGGACAGCAGCTGTTCACCATCTCTTCACTGAGACATTTTAGTGCAGATTTACAATGAAATACCTTGCTAATCAACCACTTTCCAACCGAAATATCTACTGTGACTATATCAAACATACATCTCCCAAAAGTGAAGCCAAGACATCTACGTCACCCCCTGGTGGTTGACTGCAGCATAGGTTATGATGATAATTATCATAATATTGGGTCAAAACTAATGAGGAGAAATTTAGCAAACCAGAAGCTCAAAATATATACGTCAAATAATTTTGTTACAGAGATGGTTTCTGTCATTTAAGGTTGATGTATGTTCATGTTTCTGATGAAATTGCCTATAATAAGTTATGTTGAGACATCTTGCTTGGCAGATATATTTTAGCTCTGTTGTACAAGGCTCCTTTTGATCGTGAAGGGATTTCTTTGTTGTGGATATTTCATTATTTATCTCTCTAAACAGACTCTACATGTGAACCTCCCCACAAGATTTTGGGGCTGTGAGCCTTGTGCTTTCTTTCTGTAGTTTGACCAATCACGTTTGAGCTTGCTTTAGTTGGCCGCAGGTGAAAAGCGCACGTGGACTGTCCTCTCCCCACACACAGAGCTGCCTAATTCTTGATGTTCTTGATCTGAAATGTGATAAGATATAGAGGATGTCACACAGATCTTCCCATCTTACTGACAACTAAAAACCTTTTAAAATACTTGTTTTTCCTTGTCTTATTTTGATATCACTCATCTTTTTTCGTCTATTGGTTGTTTTACTTCCTGTCTTTTGTCCTTTTGTGATTGTCTGCCCCACCCTGATGGCTTTCACCTGCGTCCAGTCACCTCTGTCTTGTGCTCTGTGTCACTTCATCTGTTTCTCTCACTCAGTTTAACCTCGTGCATCTGCTCCTTGTTGTGACCTATAGTCCTTGTGCACGGATCCTTTGTATCGTTGAATTTAGAGCCTCTGTTCGGCTTAATCAAGGAACTGCAACCCTGTTTATTTATACTGACTTTATTCCCTTCACCAACCTGCATTTGTCCAAAGTCTGCATAACACATTTTCGCATTGTTTTTGGATGCCCCTCACTTCTGGTTCCGCTTCCATACAAAGAAGTTAAATTCAGCTGGATAATCATAGATATTGATTGGTATTTGCAGTAGCCAATAGCAATAGAGTTGACAGTAACTAACAGCAACATGGAAAGTCATGACGGCGACCGGATCTCGGTTGTCGAGCACTTCTTGCCTTTATAATTGGGATGGGGGAGTTACAATTTTCAGACGCTAACTGAGAGAACTCCTTGGCTGCAAGATGAGTCAGAGTTATACAGGAATAGATGAGGCATAACAAGATTCTCATAAATTGCAAAGTTTCCATTTTTCGACATATTTGGCCAAAAAAATTTGAGGAACAAATAACACATGGACACAGGATTAAAACTGAGAAAATATTTTTTCAAGTAATGGGGCCTTTTAAATTGTGTGTTATCATCTGATTGCAAGCCTTTCTTGCCCAGTTGGACTTTGTTGAAGCAGTGGCACAGTCTCCTCAGATCTCAGCAATTACTTGATGATCACAATCTAATCTTGAGCAGAGTTGGCTTCTAAGTTGGCAAAATTAATTTGAAGAACTTTTATAACCACTAGAACGGAATTTAATGCAACTTTAACAACCATGCTGTCAAAAAAAGAAGAAGAATTGAAAATCAGAGCTGATTTTATGCCTTAGAAAGCAATTATGTTCTTAAATAATTTATATAATTAAATAAATAATTGAGTGTGTTCTCAGAGTGAACTTGCAGCGTTACAGGTACGTTTATTACAGATGCTGCGGTATCTTCAGTACATTATCCATCATTTCAGCAAGTGACTGAAACAACAGATGCTAATGTTGAAGCGAGAAGACCTCTGGCAAATGTTAGAAATGAGGCTAAGAAGAGGAAAGTCAGGTGATATTAAGAGATTGGGGTAAACAAAACATCAGTCTTTAATTTGTTCCCTGTTTTATTAAATGTTTTGCATGGTCATGTTCCATTACCATGTTTATAATTGTAAACTTCATGGCAAAGTTCCTTTAACATTAAAGTAAAGTTAGGATTTTAACTCAAACCACAATGTTACTTATCCACATGCTTTTGTGACCTTAAAAGTTTTTATAAGTATTTGATTGTTACTTTTTCCCAAAACATATACACCTACGTTAGTCAACCAGAGGAACCCTCTACCGCCCCCTAACCACAGCCCTGGTATTGGAGAATTTCGGTCTGTTAGGACTGGCTCGCTGGATGCAACAAAGGAGGGATATACCCGAAAAACCTGTTTCACAAACTATATTTAATTAGTTATTCAAATCAAATTAAATCAATTAGTAGTGAGTGTGGCTGTCTGGATGAAATAATCACGATGTGGTTCATGTTGTCAGTGAGCAGCACATAGGCTAGGTGCACGATGCAGGGCACCGGCACACTGGTGTCTGAATAGCCGTTATTAAGTAACTGGGAACTCTGGCCAGGTGCTTCCAGTAAACTTGGTGGTTATGCAATTTCAGACAATCAAGGGTCTTAAAGACAGGTAACAAAGTCACACACACACAAACACACACACACACACACACACACACACACACACACACACACACACACACACACACACACACACACACACAATACAGGACCAGAGCTCTTGGGCCGTCAAACCGACGAGCTGTATAATATTTGATATAAAATAGAATCACAGAAGGACAATTTCACCAGTCACTGTAGAACCAGATAGAATAAGTGAATACTTGTAAGATAAGTATGGAACAGAATGTTATATGATTGCATTTATACTGCAAAGAGCCTTTCTGGTCTTAATAACCACTCAAAGCACTTTAATCTATGAGACTTTCACCCATACATTCATACAAGGCTTCTATACACAGCACTTTTCTATCACACATGCCATTCACACACTGGCAGACACTATTTGGAGTTCAGAATCTTGCACAAGAACACTTAAATACAGACAGAAAGAGCATGGGATCGAACCAGCGGCCTTAGTTAGAGGTCGACTTCCTGATCCACAGCCGCCCACCAAAGCTTTTCCATCTCGCCGGCACAAATAAAGTTAGAAAGAGGACAGTGGCATTTACTCCATGTAGGCGCATGCAAATTTCTCAAATAAGTACTAACATCACATTTCATATCATATAGCTGACGCGTTTATCCAAAGTGACTTATAATAAGTGCATTCAACCATGAGGGTGCAAACGCAAAACAGCAATAATTAAGTAAGTACAATTAGTCAAACTACCTGTAAGTGCAATGTATAAGTGCAACTAAACATTATTTCATTTTTCACTTTTTTTATATAAACAGCAGAGTTGACGATGGCTGTTAGACATCATCTTCTTAACCAAGGTGTTGCCGGAAGAGATGTGTCTTTGGTCTGTGGTCGAAGATGTGTAGACTTTCTGCTGTCCTGATGTCAATGGGGAGTGTTATGAAAGTTTCCTGGAAGCTGGTGAAAGGAGACCTCAGGCAGCAGCTTATGTCTTATGCAGAAGATTTTAAAGTAGACTTGATGCATCAAGGAGACCAGAAGGTGAAACAATATACAAACGCTAACAGAGAAACATGAGCAATTGTCATCCCCATGTCTGATGATGTCTCCCACAGCTTCCCAGTATATCTTCCTCCACTTGCATCACCCATTCTAACAGCACATCCATGAATGGCTAGAATTGCTGTCCCTCTATGTTACATGTAGGGGTTCGCATCCTATTGGATAGTGAAGCCTAAATTATGCATAACTAAATCATGTTATGTGTATTTAACATTGCCACTGGTGAAATACGGAAAAGAGTTGAGGTTGGTGTCTCTCTGTCTTTTGCATCTGTTGGTTGGCCCTTTATCTATAACCTGACCTTGGGTACTGCTTCGAGAGAGAAGGGAGTATCTGTGGAATAAGACAGGCACTATTCTCCTGTACGGATATAATGTAATATACATGATACATAATAAATAGTGGCGTCATTCAGTAATGTGTGAGGATGGTCAAAATTCCTCAACAGGGTTCCACCATTTGAGAGCCAGGACAGCAAACAGTCGTGATTTTGGTGAGTGGCTGGCTCGCAGTGAGGGTTAGGGTTAGGGGATGAGCATGGCGACAGCCAGATCCAAAGCAGAGTGGACGGGCTGTAATTTCCACACTGTGCAACTTTACAATTGTTATTGAATTCCACCTGACACTGTACGAGTAAATCGTCTGAGACGTAAAGCCAACGATTTACTTTCTTAAACTGTATGTTGCCTCTGCTCCTCCTGACCAGTTTTTTGCTTACAATGTTAACTAGCGAAACATGCTGCCTTGATCCTATGTATCATTCTGTGTCGAAACATACAAAAAAAGAGGCATCGACATACGATCACGCAGGTGGCTTAAAAGGCCTGGGCATATTGGTTTTGCTTTGTTGCAGAGAGAAAGTGGGATACGTTTGAGGCTTTTGTAAATTGATCACTACCTACACCCTGATTACTCCACTGTAAGAACCCATTTATCTCCTTATTTTTCTTTCTTTCCATGCAATCGCTTCCAGCCATGAACTACATTTCCTAAAATAGTGTTTTGAAGTTCTGGGAGAAGGCAGTGACGGAAAATGTGCAGATTTGAGGGGAATCCATTCGTTACGATGCTTTAACTCTGCAAGAGCCTGACGACAGCCGACCAAATGTTTTGACATTTCAGAAAGTCATCCGACCGCCTGACAAGCAAGTGATCACTGCACACATATCACTGAGTGGTATGGACCTTTAAATATACATGAGTATTTTGTGTTTTTTTGAGAAGTGATGTTTATAAAGCAATTAAGATAACTTATTTCTTCCTAATTCTTGAATGCTGTGAACAATGATCCAATCACCTCTATTGTTTTGGGTGGAGGCAGGAATCCCAGGGGCTTTCACACCTACCTAGTTGGGTCTAAACCCCCCTTTACTTCCTTATATTTCTTTCTTAATGTTTTCCAGCCGTAAAGGGCCCATATTGTGTATTGCTTTTACTATACTTAATAACTTGAAGGGAGTCAGTAGGTACCCTCAAAGTATGAAAACTGTCACTCAACTGACTTTTTGTGTCAGAAAAGTAATCTGACCGTACGCTGAGTTGTTGGGAGCATGTGATTGCTCCCCGCACCACACTGTATGCTGCCCGACAAACAACGAAGATGGCAATTGGTCCAAGTTGCTCAGACTCTATTCGCACAGTGTATTCTCAGCTTTATTTGCATCTGACACCCACAGTTTGCTTCTATACATTGTTTGTTACTGGTCTTGCATGCCAAAAGACCCCCTGTATCTCACACACCACTAAGACCAAAAACCAATCTTGTTTTATACTAGCATGTACTCACAACATATCGCTGCACTATTCTGTTAGTAAGTGACTGCAGAGGAAAAGGCTCTTGTATGTCCTCACCATATGACAAAAGGACAGAGGACCTCTCTAACAGTATTCAACAAACATATTCTCCTTTTCCCTACCACAGCCTTATAAGCATTGATTCCATGTGTTTCCAGGTCATATTTATCAG
The DNA here is from genome assembly GCF_947347685.1 of Pleuronectes platessa. Taxonomy (NCBI): domain Eukaryota; kingdom Metazoa; phylum Chordata; class Actinopteri; order Pleuronectiformes; family Pleuronectidae; genus Pleuronectes; species Pleuronectes platessa. Next base: position 17,752,156 of record NC_070646.1, on the reverse strand, counting down.
GAAAGCTGGCACCAGACCCACTTTCCCTGCCTCATATGTGGAACCTATTTCCAGCAAGACCCATTTAAGAGAGACCGAAGGCCCCAGAGGAAAAGCTAACACTCCTGCAGATACTGTGATACCATGTGACTTATGGCTCTGTTACAGAAGCTACTAAGCTCTGTCCCACTATTTATACACCTTTAGTCTGTAATGAAAAAAGAGCCAGCATAGAAAATGGATATTCTCCCTGTTGCATGTGGGATTCTCAGATGTCAAGGTTGGCTTGTTACTGAAGGTCTTGGGGATAATGGTGTTGTTGAATAAAAACTCAAAGTGTGATCTCCTGATCTTCCAATAAGTTGTTAAAACATACATATATGAATTTGCTTTAATATACAGCCACAAGTATAGTGGTCTAAAGGTATATATTATCAATATTAAATATACATTTGTTTTAAATACCCAATAAATAATAAAAAGTATCAATTGTGCAAAATGATTTGTTCTAAAGCTGTTTAAAACAGCAACACGTACATAAAATTAAACAGAACCTGAAAAAGGGTCTATTCATCCAGATTACAATAATATATCCTCTTTATTTGTTCAAGTTGACTGTAAGGACCTTTTTCATACCTTACCGAGGTGCGAACCAAAGCACATGTCTTTAACATAATATTTTAAACGTACTACAGAATTTGTATTTGACATCATCACCTAAGATACGTCTACCGATACTTGACAGTGATTGGTCCGCAGACGGGTGCGTGATTCTGACACCAGTTAGATGTCAATTCATCTATTGTATTTGATAACCTTTTTGAATAAAGTGCCTAGAAAAAACATAGAGAAAATTCCGAATAGAGAAAATGAATGAACCGGTTCACTTTTGTAAATTCTTTGCCACTACAATATTATTATGGTATTTGTGATGTTACACCATCAGCTCACTCATTGTTGGTAGAATTATGTTTCTACTTTTCATTTCAGTGAAAACACACCACATAGTCCTCTATTCATAGTACATTTTTATTTAATTGACACTTTATCCTCTAGGTTGGTTGTACACAATTAAGTTAATATATTATTTTTCTCGAATAGAGATAGATGGATTATTGTTCACAGCACTGAACGACTAGGGCGGAAGGAATTATATTCATTGCTTTAAAACTCACAATTCAAAAACTCAAACTACTAAAGTTTGATATAATTAAAGGTGTGTACTGCTCAAACAAAGCAGCATAATTGCTAAACATATGTGGACTAAAGAGTATAGGGCAAGTGCATTTAGTTTGTGTCCATGTCCACTTCTGAAAGTCCGGCATCAAAAAGTTGTACTTAATTCATTTTTAATTGTATGTGTGTGAGCCATCTTCCATTCACTTAAATTGCCAGGTGAGTTTGTAATATGGCAGATTGCTATTATAATGATGGATTAAGGAGGTGGTAATTTAGAATGCTTTGTTGTGCATCCACCTATGTTCTCCTTAATGTACCATTTAAATAAGAGACACATACTGTGCCACTGACTTAAGCACAGGTTTTGTCTCATTCATTTTCCACTGCCTGAAGATAGATACAACAATGTGGCTGATTACTTCAGTGTAAGACTAACAATAGAGAGTTATCAAAATGACATGAGAACTGGATGAAAAAAACTACAACTGCTTTGGTCTAAAACTAGAAAGTACAGTTGCTTTGCACTTGGTGCAGCTTTGTATCGGGTTGATAATGAGCCATGATTTGAATTTCCTATCTACCTAATTTGAGTTTAACAAATAAAATGCAGGAAGAATTGAGATAGCAAAGGAGAACACTTAGCAGGTTTAAATTCAAAGGCCTGTGTCATAATCCAGTTATAGATCTTATGTTAAATAGAGGAAGTCCACTGTGAGAGAAGCTGCTTTCTCTCTTTTACTCTCACACACACACACACACACACACACACAGACAAAATACCCAACTGTATAGCTTTACTGGCTGAATGGTCAATAGTCTGTATTTATATAGAGCTTTTGTAGTCTTGATGACCACTCAAAGCGCTTTACAGTAGCTTTGCCATTCACCCATTCACACACACGTTCATAAAGTTCATCTATAGGCAGCAGTTTTACCTTTGAGGGGCCATTAGGGGTTCAGCATCTTGCCCAAGGACACTTCGGCATACAAATGAGGAAGACTGGGATCGAACCTCCGACTTTCTGGTTGGAGGACCGCCGCGCCACAGATGCTAAAAACATAATTTGTGTCGGTGTAAACAACAACGATGTACACATGTGTATTTGCATATAGAGCAGGGGCGTGAGATCTGATCAAAAATGACAGTGTGGAGACATTATAATGGCAGGTGTGAAAGGACGACCTTAGAGCTGCTGCATGCCCTCAAAAATGTATTTTCCTCTTAGAATGATAATGATCGTAATCCCTTCAGTGCCAGGGAACGTCCGGGATCTGGCAAGTGGCATTGAACGGGCCCTTGCAACCTTGTTTACATCAGGGTGTGCTGGCGGTATGCCCACTGACACAGATTGTGCACATTTGCAACTAAAAAATACTGAGGGAATATGTAGCATGTTATTGCAGTAAGCAGGATTTAGTGCACATTTTGTATCACTACCAGTTTCCACTATGTGGTGCTGGAGAACAACCATGAAGCCTTCATTATAGTACTGTATATTTTATGCCAAGTTAATGGTCACAAAGACTATATTAACTGTTACCAGTAGTTGGCGTTGTGTTAATGGCCACCTAGATGTCTTTACCCTGAAACTTCATAAACATGAGTTCAGGACAGATTGGACAACTTATAAACTTTATTTGTCCGTTGTGAAACATCTAAATTTGCAATGACATCAGGGAAGAGCTTCAAAATAAAGCATCACCAAGGTTATAGGGCAATGTCCTTCTTCCAGCATATGGCACGGTCACTATAGGTAAATTTTGATCTTTAAATGTCTTCAATAATTTCCATTAAGCATCTGAACATTGGGGGAAATAAGATGTATTTCACCACAAGGTCAAATTCGATTTTTAAGCAGGTTTTATTGAGACTGATAAATCCCAAACTGAGCAATGATGTTTTTTTGCTTCACAGTTGTGTCTTAATGTATTTTAACTAAGTGTTTTTTAGTTTACACTTGTGGCCATAAAACTCAATTCTCATTCTCATCAGCTATGCTCTTCCCTGTTCTCTACACTATACTCTCACCTATTCCCAGTGTTGTTCCATTACCACTCCACTGTTTAACACTCTGCCCACATGTTGGTGGAAGCTGTGGAAATGTTCAAGTAGTTTCAGACATTAAAGTTCATTTAGTTCACAGGGGGGTCGCTTATTTAGAGAGGAATATATATCAGTATTTGCGTTTTTGTCCTTTTCATTGTGACCTAAGAAAACAAAACTGACCAAGTGACTAGCGTATGTCTACATTCTTTTATCTGTCCATTTATCAAGTTATTTTAGACATATGTTGTTGATAGATTAAAATGTCAACTGTCAAAATTACCGCAGATCTCACCCAGCGATGATGAATCAGTGTAATTTGCTAATTTACTTGCTGCTGTCCTCTCTTAATAGTTTGGAAGAAAAGAGGAGTAACTTTGTAACTTGCATGTTCAGTCTACGCATGTGTATAATAATGTGTGCGTGATACCTGATCTCAGAACAGTCAGTCAGTCACGCAGGTTTGATCATCAATGTGAAAAAGTCTAAAACATGGTGCTCTCCCCTCAGCTTGACAAATCAGAGCCTAGACGCCAAACACTAAATCCGTTGTAATGCTGCAATAAATGTTCGAACGTGAGTTGTCTGACTGAAATAGATTTTTTAAGCTTCAACAGGGTGAGCACTATTGGCCTGGCTTGCACCAACTTCAATCTACTGCAGTGAAGATTTTTCTTTCAAGACTGTTCAAGCACGGTCAGACTCTAAACTGTCAAACCCTGAACGCTTCACAACCTTAACATTTCAATTCCGCACTGATTTGTTGGACTGGTGAGGAAAACCAAAACCCAAACAAATAATTAAAAAGTTCATAACTAACTGTATAGATTGCATCATGACTTTTGCTGCAGAACAACTCCTTTAATAAACTCTTATGCAGCTTTGGCAAAACGGTTTGTTGTGCTTTGTTGTCTTCAGATCGAAACTTTTCTTCTCTTTCTCTTTTCACTCAGCCTGTTTCTTTGTCTCTAAATGAATAATCTACAGCGAGGCCAGCGATGGTCAAAAGGGGGTGGATGGCGACCAGTCTTTCTTCCTTCTTTAATTTATTTTGGTATTTTCTTGGTGCTGTAGACATATTGCCTTTCTTCATTGCATTGTGGCATCCCCCAGAGGGAGTTGTTAACTCTTCACAGAGGGAACGATCTCCCCAGGCTTTCAGAGGGAGCAGGGTGCAATAATAAACGCTGAGGAAGGCAGAACCGTTCAATGACTGAAAACACAGAGGAAAAGAAACAGAGACTGTGTGATCATGAATATTCAAGTGTAGATATATCAGGAGAAAAACAGAAGTAACAAAGGGCTTCTGTTTTTTTTTATTATGTATGAAAAATATGTGGGTAAAACTGTTTTTAACCCCAGTTTATCCCCAAAACTAATTTGAGATATTTAGATACTTTACTTTGGCCAGCACAGCTGTCGTATGACCTTCGGTTTGACCGTCATAAAGTCTGATTAACAAGCTGCTGGATGGTCAGATTCACATCAGAATATCTGTCATATCTGATCCAAGATAGTTGCTCGCTGTATGGTGCCAAAATAAAAGCAAAATGGAACTCTGTCTGCCTCACCCAGCTGCTCCACCTCTTACCTGAATAATGCGAAGGATTTGATGCTGTTGTGAACGTGTCCGTGTAGAAAACCTCTCTCTGCCTGTTGGAGGCAGGACTTCCTTCTGTTCAAGCTTTAATGAGATAAAAGCAAAGTACCTTTCTGACCAGAATGAACTAGCAGCATGCCATGCTTCATGACCCCTTGTGGTACATTCTTGAATGAATACGATTAGAAAACCAAGTCATGAACTCACATTTATCTGAGATAATGGAGGAAAAAAATCATAGTGACCGTGACCATAGAGAGATGGTTGAGAAATGTAGATCTAAGGAGGGAACAGAGACAATGACCGACCAGGCCATGAACCCAGATACATCCGTCCACCCACTTTCTACCAGCACTATATGGTGCATTGACGACCATTTAAAGGTTACTTTCACATGGCAAAGGTGGTTTTCTCACGTCCTGTGAGCGGAAAGAGGAAGATGGAGCCGTACTCCAACTGAACAACGTGTGTGTTTCTGTAGGACTGGTTTACCAACGAAGGACACGTACTTGTGTGCCCTCTCACACAGGATGTCTGTAAAGAAAACTGAGTTCACTCTTTGTGGGCACGGATAAAAGAAGCTCAGGTAGGTAGTTATCTTGAATCAGTTGAGCGAGCGTCAGTAAGTTTTATAGAATTAATACATTTTTATTTGTCGAAGATTGAGTTACCCTTTAACATTTTTGTTTTTTGGCCCCTATTATTTGTTTGTGCCAATAAAATAAGTAACCAACCTACTAAGAATAAAACATTTATTTAGAAATGTGTAGGAAGCTCATATAACTTGCTCAGATTTTGGCTCATCTTCCAGGTAGTGATTGATAAAGTCCTGGTTTTGAGTAGAAATGTATTCTAAGGTGTAGATGTAACAGCTTATTGGTGTAAAAACCTCCGACACTCAATGATAGTAATTTTATCACCTGTCCTCTGAGTGTGATCATTTAAGACGGCTATGAACAGTTTTGCACTCAGGAGGATTCTGCTGGGACTCTTTAGTTTGATTTGAGCACATCAGCCCTCCCTCATCTTCCATTTATTAAAAAACATAGGACATTTAAGTTGGAAGAAAAATTAAATGTAGCTAGCCTTGCTTTGAGGAATTGAACCGCAAACACAGCCTTCAGTCTTGTCTCACACACACACACACACACACACACACACACACACACACACACACACACACACACACACACACACACAGGTGGTGGTCTTGGGGACAGCTTCCAGGCTGAACAGCTCACTGCGGGACTGTGCTTGGACAATATGGCTGCTGTCTGGTTATATTGGTGGGGGCAGATGCAAGCAGGGCTCCTACAGCTACAAAAATTTGATTCTGGGCCACACACACACACACACACACACCGAACACACCAGGGTGTTTGGTCATGCAGAGTTAATGCGGTCCTGCAGGATGCCGTAATCAGTGTCAGGGCTGTGGCGCATGTCAGAACAGAGACGAGTTAAATCTCAATCGCAGGATGGGACCTGACGGTGCAGAGAGGGGGAGAGGATGAGGAAACAGAAAATGGTGGGGGATGTGAAAAAAAAAAAATTCAAATGTTACAGCAAGCGAGATGGCGGTCAGTCATGACTGAACAGCAGTATATCTTTCTTTCCGCACTCCCGGGACATTGCAGATGCCGGAAATAAAACATTAAAGTATTTTCTATGACTGGATATTAAAGGGTTGATAAAACAACAGAGCTATCGGATGACAATAAAATCTGTTCTTTACTGACTCGGTCTTTTCCCTCTGGTTTAGGTCAATAACAGCACTTAGTATCAGTGACCTGGGTCCATTATCCTGCCTGGGCCGTGGTGAATGCAGCCCTGAGATGTAAAGTATCACCTCTCTCCTTCTGTTTCATCGCCACCACACACTCCTGTGGGACATCGGGCGGCAGCTGACACCTTCATATGGGCACAGTGTGCTAAGTGAGTGTAGGGTTAGGCTCATACATGTCGCTTGACTGATGATGACCTTTCATTGTGGATTTTACAGTGAATATCAGTCACCATATGGCACATGAGCATTTTACCAAACTTGGTGATAACATTACTTGGCCGTCTCTAGATGATCTTTGGAGCTGATTTGTAAAGGGGAAGGGGACAAGAGACATGACAGATTTAAGCCTGATTCATATTTCTTCGTTAAAGCTATGCCTTAGTCAACACGTAAATGGTATATGGTTTTGTATGTATATAGCGCTTTTCTAGTCTTGATGACCACTCAAAGCGCTTTACAGTTCAGTTTTATATTCACCCATTCACACACACATTCATACAGTGCCTCTATTCGCAGCACTTTGTTATTCTATGGGGGGCCATTCAGGGTTCAGCATCTTGCCCAAGTACACTTCGGCATGCAGATGGGTCAGACTGGGGATCGAACTGCCGACCTTCAGGTTGGAGACGACCACTCTACCCCCTCATCCACAGCCTCCCACGTAGACATGTACCCTGACGTGCAGCTCCCGAAATATGTAACTATGCGCCAAGGCTACTCAGACTGCAAGAGCTGTTATTGTTCCGCTTGGTCCACTTGGTCCGACAGACTTGCCGCCATTTTTCAATTGAGTTGATGGAATGAACTAAGAAGATGTCTCTCTTTTCTTCGTCGCTGTTCTTATAAGGGATAGTTCCCCTAAAAATCTAAATTCAGCCAATATCTGCTCACCAACACGTTAGGAGTCTCAGGGTAAGTAGTGTTGCCGCCAAGGTGACAAAAAAACACCTAACATTACATGCCTCCATACACTGTTTATCCCTGAGACTCCTCCACTAGCGTTTCGGCGGCGTAATACTCACACCCACCAACACACAACTATGAATGCTGTGTATATAGAAGCAAATATAAAACATGGATGCAGGATATCCCAAAAATATCACCGCCTTCCCACCACTAACACTGGTGTTTTGTCCAGTACAGCAGCCTTTGAATAATCTGTAATACAAATCTGGAGCAAATGCATGAATTAATGAATAATTTAACATTAAAAAAAAAGCGCACAACAATTTATCTATGCTTTCATATCACTCTTTTTTCTTTTTTTTTGCATTTATTAGTAACGTTTTTATTTTCGTGATGTGTTATTTTCTATTTATTTAGTGCACTTGACTTGGTGTATATACTTATTGATTGATACTTTAATACAGACACGCTTAAAATACAACTTCAACATATTCAAAAACTCTTCTAGGTGTGATTAATACAAAACATGCCGTGGCAAGAAAATGTAGATGGACATAGTGGTTATATCTTATAACAAGACACTGGTTTTAATTATATCTGGTTAATCTAAGAGAACACACTCCTTTGTATTTGTTGGGATCTTCTGTGTTGTTCTCCTGTCTGTGTCTGGGTGTTGGTGAGTGTACTCTCCTGGTTGTGGCTCCTTCATCCAGAGTTTTCTGTAGAAAAACAATTCCTGTGATCAGCACCTCGCTCCGCCTCAGGTCCACCTCACCGGGTCCTCTGCTTTGCCAGCTGCGCTTAGATCAGTCCCATGGTCTCCATTCCCTGCCAGCGTGTGGCCTCGGCCTCCTGCTCTGCTCAGCTGCTCCTCCTCCATCAGTGAGGAGGATGAACTCAGCCGGTCACAGCTGCCTGCTTCACTCCACCGTTCCAAGACCCTCAGAACAAACTGTTTGAATAACATTAAATCCTTCATTAATCATCTCCTGTCTCGTGGTTTATCTTTGAGTCCACAAACTGAATAGTTACAACCATAGATTAAAGTGGCTGCCCATGGCTCAGGCCTGTGCATATCTTCGGCAATATATTTCTTACCCTTGTATAATTCAAATAATGATTAAAACGTGTTTGCTTTGCGAATGTACAGAAGATAAATGCGGTGACACACAGCTTTCCACAAGCCCCTGCTGTCGGCCTAATGACCCTGTTTCCTCAAATAGAAACTGGAGCCTGAATGCACCTCAACATCAAAATGTAACAGGCCTTTATTTGAGGGACACTTGTGTTAAAGAATCATCTTTCTTATCTCCCGCAGTTTTAATGGTCCTACACACACACACACACACACACACACAGGGAACCAGGTAAAGTGAAGATAACTTAAGTCAACATAGACGTACAAGGCTAATAAAGTACTTTATTAAACCACCTGGTCACCTGTTTGGACTGCAGTGTGTAGGCGACATGTTTGACACGACAGGGCGCTATTCAAGAGCTGAGGCAAAAGTCTGAGGCCTTGTTCACCACTTGTGATCAGATCTCTATACCCTGCTCTTGATAATTCAGAATTCACAGAGCCGTAATATAATATTTTTATAAGCCAGTCCAACAATGCTGATGTGTATGTTGTCAATGTGTTTCTGAGTATGTATGTGTCATGGTGAGAGAGAGAGAGAGAGAGAGAGAGAGAGAGAGAGAGAGAGAGAGAGAGAGAGAGAGAGAGAGAGAGAGAGAGAAGCCAGGAGGATCTGAATGAATCACTGCAATACAAGCAGCTCAACTACACAGAAATGTTCTTACCCGTATGAAAAAAAACATAGAAAATAATTTTGACGCAGACAATGTTATATTGTGGTGGTGGCCACAAATCAATCAATGTAGGGGCACTGAAATATGCTTGGGGTTCATTATGAAACTATAGCAGGTAAGAGAAGGTTGATGTCAGGCAGGATCGCTGGGACGGAGAGAAAAAAAGTACAGGAGCAAATACTGTATGATACTACCATGTACCGGAACTGTTATTCAGTCAATCAAGTGACGACGGGAAAGAAGTTCAGGGTTCTTAGACTGCATCAGCTGATTTGTGGAAATCAGCTGTAGTTGTGCCATGGACCTGCAGAGGGAAGCCACGCCCACACCAATACCCTGACTGTCCAAACCAATCATGCACACACTCACATATACCAAGCATGCCAAACCAATCAGTAATCCTTCATTCATCAGCGTCCGTCCTCATTGCATCTCGGATATGTTTACACCTAAAATTAGAGGTGTCCACATCAGATCAGTCAGCCCAGTTGATACCAGGCGATCATGTCAAACTCTGAACCTGCAGACAGTGAATCACATCTGCAGCAGAGGACGAGGGGAGGAGGACTGATACTTACTCAAGTCTGCGTTCCTCATTCTCTTTAAACTTCACTCGGAGTTATGATTTGCTTTACTGAAATATTAAGCTTGATTCCAGCGACACATTATGTAAATGATGACCTCATGAAGTTTATTCATGGTTTATGTGTGTTTGATTATCCTCTCACTGAGGCTTTTTGTGGTGTCCTGTCATTTTAGTTTGTTAATTGCAGTCTGTGTGTTTTCTATTTCCTGTTTTATTTTGTAGCCTTGCTCTCACTGTCTTGTTTCAGCTTCTCGGTGTCTCACTTCCTGTCCTTGATTGTGATCTCCAATCCTCATGTGTTTCACCTGGTGTAATTGCCCCGGCCTTCCTGCTGTGTATTTAAGCCTCTGTTTCCCGTTGTCTGGTGTCGGGTTGTACTCGTTGTTTTCTCCCCACGTCGTGAGAAATGGTTTGTTTGTTCCTGCGGTTTCGACCAGCTTCTCCTGCTTCCTCGTTCTCAGTGCGCCTTGTCGCCAAAGTTACTTTTGTTAGTGTTCTTGTTTTGTTTTTGTCTTGTTAAAGACGTTTTTGTATATTAAATCCCCTTTTTGTTATAACCTCTGCATCCTGGGTCCATCTCCTCCTTCAAACCGTAACAGTTTTTCTTCTTATGTTCATGTTCACTCTTCCTTTTCTTATTGTTTTTTTCTTTGAAATAATTCTCTTCATGTTATCAATCAGGTTGATAAACTCGTCAAAATATTTCGTAATTAAGGACAATGCATATCAATTAATCAGAACTTTAACTATATAACACCTTTCAAACTATTCAATTGCAGTTCAAAGTGCTTGACAATCGTTTGACAAAATGTTTAATGTTTAAGTTCAGAGACAAATGCAATCATACATTGTAAAATATTACACAGCAAAGGATAATTAAAAAAGGAAATTGTTAATAAAACAAGACTTTATCTTTGTCCTTGGAAAGTGAGCATCATGGCCATGTGTATATACACTTTTGTTCAGACATGGAGGTTTGAAATGAAATAAATGTAGAAATCAGATGAAAACTGTCAGAGCCTCGTGCTGGTTGCTCCAATATGTATCGTTATATATGGGTGGAGAGTTAGTATGAACTATTAAAGACTGACCGTCATCTCGCTGGCTGTAACATTTGAACTTCAAATTATTGAAAAACACAGAATTAACTTTGGAATCCACGACTGTACATGTGATTAAACCCAGTGTTCCATTCTTCAATCACGCTAATGTCAGGTTAATGTCTGTCAGCTCCCAGGAGCATGACAATTAAAGATACTCATTAAATTCAGGAATTTAAAAGGTCCTGACTGGCTGATGAGCTCAGTGTCTGCTGCTGGGCTCTTCTTCAGGTCCAGCTGTATAACATTCTCTGTTTACTCTTCTCCTTCCTACTCAGATCTGCAAATTTGCCTCGGCCCACATGAGTGTGCAGTTGATGTTTCACAGATATAGATGCATCATTACATTACCTGCCCTCGAAAACTCTTAAACCTTCCATCTAAAATCAATTTGGAGGACGTTGTTATGTAACCGACCTGAAATTGTTGTCTTGGGGCGACAGTCCTCCCACCTCCTTCATCTCCTGAGCCTCCTGTGGTGCAGACACAGGCCTGGCCAGAGCGAGGCCACTGCCTCCACCTACGACTTCCTGCCGAGTGAGCTCAGGAGAGGAGACCATGTCTTGACCTCAGTCTGCTGACTGCAGTGCTTCCAGGACTGAGTGGAAGCCTCAGAGAGGGGGGTTAGAACAGTGGGAGAGAACAGGTGGGAGATACGAAGGAGAATATTTAAAATACATTTTGACTGCAGTGTATTTACTCCTGCCGTATGCTGTGACTGCACATCATGACAGTACAGGGTACGGATGCTTGGAGTAATAAATACTGGCATTGCTCTCGATGTCATTGCACCAGGCAATCATTTTTTTATTATTTTAGTTACAAATGTCATCACCTCAGTTTACACATTAAAAAAAGGTAATTTTTTATATAGCAATCCGTCTAATACTTAATGTATTTAAGGCTTAAAGGCATAGTTCATTGGATGCATTGGTGTCATCCATGTGTCCGCAAGTCCCGACATTCGTATTCCACTCGACATGTCGTCATTTACATCGTGTTTTAAGCCTAAAAGTCCACTGATATCTTCCTAGGAAGTGCGTTCAGGGACCGTAGCAGTGCATATATATATTGCCATGATGTTTTCCATGACATTGAAGTGACATGGTGAACATAGAAACACTATCAATGGGAAGGGGTTTGGAGACATAGAGGAAGTTTTCATATCGACTTGTGAACCACAAGTTTACCCCACTATCTACCACTCAGTGCCTCCCTTGTGGAAAGTAGGAGATCACTATCGTAATGGCTGGCAACATCACCTTTTACAATTTGTAATAACTGAAGTAAAATCAAGAATGCTCAGTCGCACCGTTCTTTCAAACTGAGGGTAAAAAATGTAATCACCAGCATCCACTCCCTCGACTTCATTAGTTTCAAAATGACCTCTGAGTTCTTTTTGTCTGGGAGATAGATGCTTCATATGATTCAACAGTACAACCGGCCCCCTCGCTGCGCGGCAAGAGATGATTGGCTGTGAGATAAAAGAGCGGAGGACGTGAATCAGATCACATGATAGGCTGAGCATTTTCTTTCCTCCACTGCATGGGGGCTGTGCTCCTGTGGATTGAAGGACCAATAGAGATCTTACATGCAGAAGGAACACTGTTAAGCATTAGGGTAAGGAGCTGCTGGGAGAAAAGAACATGCATTAAGCAGCTGCTTATGACTTTAGTTACAACCTAAGTTTTGTTCATCAATTGTTTTCAATCAGAAGAGAACAGAGGCCATGTAGGGGAAAAAGAAATCGCTCTATCCAGCATCTTATTTCTCTACTGTCTACTCTCTACTTGTGTCGCCAATCTGAAAGCATCTATTTAGATCAGTTTTCAGAAGGGCTCTGGTGTTGTCAATGATATTAATTTAATTTGAGGTCACATAAAGTCAGTGTGACTTTCTATCTTCACAATCCTAGTCTAAGCACACACTCTCTCACCGACAGTGGATATGTTGTTATAAATAACTGGAGCCGTATTTCTGATTCTTCTTTGTTTTGTTCAGGATGTATACATATATACATATATATATATATATATCAGTTAATCTTTAATATCGTAGGAATTATGTTTGTATATTATTGAAAATATCACAAGATAGCAGTGTAGGCCACTGATCATTGGCAATGGTTATATTCCAGAATGGGAGCTTCCATATAGCCTTTTTAATGCCATATTAAGGAATGTATCTCCACAGGTGATAACCTTTTTCCATAGTGAGGATCAATCAAAATGATCTCTTAAATTTGCCTTTAGGTAGATTAAATTGTTTATGAGGCTATTCCACCCCAGTCTTATCTGTTGAGAGGGCCAACATCCATATGTAAATGCCTCCCTTTCCCTACCAGTAAACTTGATTAAAGTTCTGTAGCTCTACTGAAGGATTGCCACAGTTCAATGCAATTTTACATGGCAGCAGATGAACGATCTCACTCGCTGTCAGAGTGACACAGCTCTCGCAAATTCCTCACACTGGCTGAATATAGACAGCCATACCAAAAAGAGGGAGCAGCAAGGTTATGGTTGCCGGTGCACTCAATCACATCGAGGGAAAAGACCTCTGTCTCTGTTTTTCTTCATCACTCAGATGCAAATAAAAGACATCCATCAAGTGTGAGACAACCCTCAGCAGATAACTAACTGCCAGCGGAATCATTACCTTGCAAAGCTCAAGCTGCAGCCTTTTTTTTTGGGACTTACTCTTAGGCTGTGCACTCTCAGGATGCTGGTTGTCAACTCGATAAGTCAACCCGCTTATTCCTACTCTAGATATGAGCATGTGCACGTTAAAGGGGTGGCGTTTACTGCATATGACCTATCACAGACATGGTCAAGTGTACAAAGAGGATTAAACTATTATATTAGAAAATTATGAGGAGTAGAAACACATTATTCAGACTAAAAGCAACACAATTATAGATACTAAATGCAGAAAGGACCACTGGTCAAAAATGTTTGTGAATTAGTAATTTTTTTTGCAGTAAAACTTTCCTTTCTTTAACCCCTTAATCCCTGAATTAATTTGTTTTTGGCTGTCATACAGATGCCCAATTAATTGGAGATTGTTAATTTCAATATATCATATACAATAGATATGAAATTAAGGTATTAGGCAAATTAGCGACATTAGGCATAATGGGGCATAACCTTAATTTAACACATTTTCCAGTCTCTGGTATGTAGATTGATGCTGCTTTTGCTTGAAATTGAATAACAAAATATGTTTCTGTACAATCATTGCTGTTCCATCATCACAGTATTTCAAATACAGCTTAATACCTCAAAATAACTTTGCTGCACAGTCCCAAGGGGCTTGTATATATTTTCCACTCCGACCACTAGATGGCGGCAGAGTGCTTCCAATACCTTCCTTGGTATGTGTAGTATTTGCACCATCAGGCACAATCGTTACCTCGGCAGCATTAAGACCGGAATGGGGTTTGAGGCAAATTCGCGACATTCCTCCACAAGGGGTTAAGGGTTAGAGTACATCTGACTTTAATTTATTTTGTGTTAACATTACATTAATGTGTAATTTATATGTATTCTCATTGTGTGACAGTTTTGCCTTATTCTATCAGGGGAAACCCTGATTGGTTCATGCTCACCTATAAATAAAGAAATGGACATAAACATTTTCTCTTAAGAGGTAAGTAGTCAGATTTTCATAACTTTACCATACAATAGGTTTAATATGCTTATGTTATCAGTATATCAATGCATATATATATATCAAGGTTTGTTAAAAAGTCCAATACTAAATGAGAGTAAATAGAATACCGCAAAGAAAAATGAATTTTTAACCTCAGAAAATACTTTGCTCTAATGTGCTAAATGCATCTTAAATGTTCATTCTGCAGTGTTTGTCCTGAGCATCTCTGCATAACTTACGGTGAACAGGTAACAAGCAAAGAAACCCTAGATTGATGCAGACAGTCTGTGATACTGTGAGCAGGTTGCTCCTTCTTGTTCTTTCGTCTTTTGCTGTTTTATTGGTGGGTGGCAACCAACGTCGAGGTGCATTGCGCCAAATTCCTACTACATGTCAGGTTGCTTATGTTTGGCTTCAGCAGCTGATAAAGGTAAACCATTCCCTCTGATGATAATCTGTCTCTTTCATAAAGATAGTCATGGGTACGTAAAAGGATTCTGAAGACCCTTGTCCTCCTCAAACACCCTTTAACAATCCGAAATAAGCTTAAATTGGCAAAACAATGAAACGAGGACATGTGACACAAAAGCAACAGTGTTTTCTCCTCCTCCTCTCA
Source organism: Pleuronectes platessa (assembly GCF_947347685.1). Taxonomy (NCBI): domain Eukaryota; kingdom Metazoa; phylum Chordata; class Actinopteri; order Pleuronectiformes; family Pleuronectidae; genus Pleuronectes; species Pleuronectes platessa. Next base: position 17,736,900 of record NC_070646.1, on the reverse strand, counting down.
TGACTTGAGAGAAATGTCGTCTCCCCGTTTTTTTTAATGTTTTGGCACACAGGATGGCACATATGGTCAAAGTCAGAGTGCGCATCAACAACATTACTAAAATTGCAGCCTGTGCCCATTTGAACGGATCATAGAGTTTTGATCTAAAAAGATTACAACTAATAAACATCCCTCTCCTGAGTGTGAAGATGATGCGTTCTTTCCTTATTTTCCTGGCTGCTTGAGCATCTGGTGGCCGACTGGTGTAGACAACTCCCAACGTGAACATTTACTCAAGACGGTTCCAGATGATGTACTCCATAAGCTCGTAGTCTGGTCTAGGGTTGATGTCTCTTAGTGTTTGCTGACCTGTATCTTCCAACATCAGACAAGTAAAACCATCTTGCATTACTTTGTGCCACTTCGGTGAAGGAGAAACATGCAGTGGTTAAATAAGCATAACTAAACCTCACATACCGGCAGCGAGACATGGAGACCCAAGCCTGAACCCTGCAAAATGAATGTAAACGGTAACTGACATGTACGAGCACACAACTGAGATGTTTGTGTCACTTTGTCTGCATTAGGGCCGGCTGGCACAGGAACTGGATAATGCTTTGTGCCTTTCAGCAAGTTTATTATCCGTTGTCGTGCCAAAGTAGATGGGGTGTTGCAGCTGGCGTGACAAAATGAGATTTATCTCTTCGGAATAGAAAGGGACAGCCATTTTCCTACCACTTGCTTCACTTAGTGAGGGAAGATGGTTGGAAAGGAGTGAATTAGCTTGCGTGGAGTCGTGGGACAGAATGGAGAAGAAGTGAAGATCTGCACCACCAGGGAAATTACTTTATTCTAAGTGTGGGTTGGGCAATTTAATCTTGTCATAAGAACAGCAGAGAAAACAGAGAACCGGTGAGATGAGAGGCCATTTTCATTGACTAAAGCCATCTGACGTCTGGGTAAATTAAACTGGACAAATACACATACACGGCTGCTGGAGAGCTTATTTGTGATTGCCTTATAGAGAGATTGAATTGCAATAATTGGGAACTCAAGCCTGCAGGTGCTGCTGTCTATAATACGAGACATATTCATTTTGAGGGAAACCTCTGAGTCAAGTCATTACTGGAATATCAGCAAAACAAATACTATGAGATGTTTAATAATAATCTGTCAACATTTCTGCTCCATGCTAGTGTTGACAGATCATTTTCAGGTACGGGCCTTATGCTTGCCAAGCAGATAAGCCTTCATGCACATGATGACTATTTAGTAATTTCTATCTCTGTTAAAAGGGTATAGCCGAAGGCCACATCAAAAATATCTGCAGAGGGAAGAGGTCGATGATGGCGTGCTTCTTCCCACGTCTGCTATCTAGACGGGCTGTTAAAGCAGAAGATGGGCTCACTGGCACTGGACAGATGTTTTTTTCTATTAACTGAATGTATACAAAACACTGCATCTATCATCAGGCATCTCAATGGGATTAGGGGTGCCAGAATCAACAACAGGCCCTAAAAAGGCAGACATATTGAATAAAGCTTTACGTATGATACATGTATTTCACATTACTCCTGGAGTTGAGACTTGAAAAACAAAATGTTAGATACCGTAAATTCCGGCATATAAGCCTCTACTTTTTTTCACTCGCTTTGAGTCTGCGGCTTTTACAACGATGCGGCTAATTGATGTATTTTCCTAGTGTCGCATGTACAGCCTGCCCCTTTAAGAAAGTTGTTGTGTGTGTGATGCAGATGGCCCGAACTTGAAAACGTTCTTGAAGACTGGGTGACCACACAGAGAGCAGACGGCCGAGGTGTTTCCACCGTGCAGATCCGACTGAAAGCTAAAACAATTGCCACCGAAAATAATATTGAAGGTTTTAGAGGTTGCTGCTTTAATATCTCATGTTTCAACAGGGACACCTGTGGCTTATAGACAAGTTCAGCTTATTTATGTAAAATTTTTTTTTCTTTTAAAAACTAGCAGGTGTGGCCTATATATAGGTGTGCTCTATAATCCGGAAATTACGGTAGTTTAGGTACACTAGCCTTTTTTTCCTGGCATTTTATTTCACAAACCTGCACTTGATAGAGTGTGTATAAAATTACTGAACTATTCTATTGTGACATTGCATTTATTTGTATTTTTACTTTATGTTATTTGTTGTCTTGTCTCTTTCTAGAAGAGTAATACATTTTTGGACATATTGTCCAAGCATCTGATTGGTCGTTTTCCATGACACTTCATAGCTAGGATACTGTGCTACTCGATGGAGATTGTATTTTCTTAGTATTGATTCATCTTTTAGCTGTCAAGCATTAGTGACAGATTTATGACTTTTCAGATCATTTAGGTTTTTGCCGGACCAATCAATATTGTCCGTCAGACCTCTTCTACACATTATATACCGACACATCAGAATGAATGACCACAGGTCTGCACTGTATCTACTGAGCTGCTTGGATCAGGATAATGCTTTGGTGAGATATCCTTAAGTGCACTGATCATAAGAGGCAAGATAAATTCCATCTTTTATCATGTCAAGACAGATAACACAAAAATCTATTTCTCAAAGAGTATCTTTACAGATCTTCTATCTACTAATGGACGAACCTCTGTGTGTCTGTCTGTATGTCGATTTTCTCAACAACCTCGCTCTCGATCGACCTCTAACCAAGGAAGTGAAGATTTTTTTTTAATCATTTATATTTTTCCGTCTGAGGTTAATGTGAATAACTCAAATTGCTAAAGTAAAAATCTGCAAAATGAAAAGATACATTTCAAATGGCTGACTCCCCGTTGGGTTTAGGCTATTGCTCCAAACGACTTTTAATCATTTAAATATGATATTTGTACATCCATGTGAACTATACCTTGTTCTTGTTCATTTTATTGTTGGTATTCTGTTCCAGATGTTGTGATTTATTTATTCAACAAAAGTTTCCTTTCACACAGCCAGGAATCCTATAAAACCAGCAGATGTGTATATGTGACCATCCAAGCATCTTTGGAACTGTTACTGATAGCAAGTGTTGCCAACATGCCCTTGTATTTGGGAGCTCTATGGTGCTCCCTTGATGGCCAAGCCCAGTCAATACAGAGCTTTCCAATTTTGGCCAGGACTGACATGTTTGTGTGAGGTTTGAAGCCCCGAGGTGGCGACCTTACACTACTTTAGAGAGAAACCCAACAGTTTCCACATTGAGCAACAACCTAGAGAACAATTATTTATTTTCACAAAACAAAACCTCAGACTGAACCAGACTCAGGCTTGATGCTCTGATATGGCAGGCCATCCAATGTCACTTGGTGAAGCATAGCTGGCCAGTCCCCAAAGTCCTTCTTCTTATAAACCACATTTTAATGTCATGATATTCTGAGAGCATTTTGGGATTTACATCATATGAATGTCCTTTGTTTAAACATTCCTTTGTGACTTCAAACATTTCTCCCATTCTTTCAAACTCGAAGGAGGAACAAAAACTTGAAATGACATTGAAAGGAAGCTAAGCCTAACTTCAATCAGGAAGACTTTCTCTATGTGTGTCCCATTTTTTCTCAGCTCGCTTCCACTTGTTCACGGGGATCCAATCAGATTTGTCTTTTTTCTCAATGAGCCAAACATGTGGTTACTGTCAAACTTTAAATCTGTTCTCCTCTCTGTGGTTGTCAGCAGTCATGTCAGCGAGCTAACCTTAGTCTACATATCCAGAGCCCTGGTCGAGTCCAGCAACGTCCACTCATCTCATCTCTTTCAGATCCTCAGCGTTTTCTAAAGGTGGGGGTCCTGTACAAAGCAGCTTCTCCCTTCACCCTTGATCATTTCTAATTTATATCACATCACTTAGCTTTGTGTTGTGTTCAATCACAAACATGAAATGTTGTCTCATCCTTTCCGCCATCTGAAATGACATTGTGCTTTAAAGAAATATTGTTTTGTTCACTTAATTGTGCGTTGTGAAGTGCTGCACTTTGACATCCTTTTCCCACATACTTAGGTCCTCTTTAGAGTTGAATTAGATTGTTGAAAACCTTCAAAAAATGTATCTATTGTCTGACGATAACTTTGACAAGCATCCAAACTCCCAGTCAACTGCCAGAGCATGAAGTGTGTGACGTACACATCTACTGAGGATTCCATCAGAAGACAGAAACATCATCTCTTACCCAACATTTTCTGCACTTTAATAACAGTCAATTCAATAATACACAGTTGAACCCACAGTGTGTGGAATTTAAATAGAACTCTTTGTTGATGAGACTTTTTGAATACAATATGGGAATAATAAAATAGAGGTAATTTCATGGCTGGTGCAAAATGCTTCAGAGTAGAGACCCAGAATCAGAAACTGAATTTGTCACCACTCTATTCTTTGAATACAAACTGAGAGGGAGGGCAGGGGGGAATACTGCAGCTCTCCTGATTCGCCGAGAATTGGATGTACATTATTTCCAACTAAAGTGCTCACTGCTACCATCCTCCATCCTTTGGTCCTCCCCTGCTATCTCGCTCTCAATTATTAGTTTTCTGCCTCGTTTTTTTCAGAGCAGGTGGCGGGGAGCAGAGGGTGAAGAGGAGCGAGGTGACGCGACCTGATACATATCAAATCAGGCAGCACAGAGGACATGTTCAGATCTCCTTTTTGATAGACCCAGACGTCAGAGCAGCGGAAGAGAAAAGCATCAGAGGAGCACACAAGCTCGATAAACATGCAATCAGAGGGAGCCTTAGGTTAGCTTGTACATGCCTTTGTGAGGCTAATTGAGGGGGTGCAATGTCTCCAAACAAGTTTTTCTTGATAATGAGGCTGCATGCACACACAAAACAAAGACATGCTACACATGGTCAAAGAAGACAAAAAGAACAAAGAGCAGCATGTATCTGGGTTTGCACACCACAGTGATGTCTGCAGCATTGTGCATCTGCCGTGAGAGCTCTTCCCCATGACTCTGCGCTCCAGGCTCCATGTTCAGCTTGTCTTACAATGTTTTATTGGCTTCGGTTTGTGTATCACACCGCTGTTCTGTGCTTTGACTGGAGTGTCCGTGTCCTGCCATGCAGTCCCTTTAGGGATTCGCTCGTGCATTGTCGAGCCTAGACAGCTCACAGTAAGCCAGCTGGTGGACTTACAAAATATCGCTGTGCCTCTCCAATGTTTCAGTTCGGATTCCACTGACAACAAAAGATAATTGAAAGAATGAACTGTCATAGATGCTGTCAAGATTTTGGATGGTTCCAAATTAAAACCTGATCTTCAGGAATGTAGCATGCAAGTGCAAAAGCATTGTCTCTTCCCCACAGAGAAAGAAGGAAATAACATAATAACTAACAACTAATTAAAATGTCTCCCCACATTCTCTGGTTATTTTGGTGATGTTTCTGTCACTGAGGCCGCATCATCAGATATAACCTCTGTCCATAACATCTCACCTGAAAATGCTTATCACATGACCATTCATACACTGGTTTTGTGCATGTTGTTGTTAACAAGAAGCAGATTGCCCACTCTGCAGTGGGTTGATTAGTTGCAGCAAATACTACAATCAAGGAACAAGAGAATGACAAGAAGTGGAACTGTTACTGATAGTAACTGTAGCCAACACTTTTCATTCATCACTGGTAATAATAAAATAAGAACAACAATAATAACTCAAATTGTTATAGTGCCTTTCAATGAACCCGAGGACGCTTTACATATTTAAGGGAGAAGGGTATATTTGAGGTGACAGCGACAAAGACAAGGACAGATTCAGGTCATTTTTAAAAAGTGTTTTGAGTAAATTTTTTGAATTTCCAGAGGGATCTCAGACTCCTGGGGTTGAAGGTGTTGGATATGTATTGGGGAGCGAAGCCCTGGAAGTCGAGTCAAGACCGATGAGAACCAAACAGGAAGGGAACGTGACCAACAAGGAAGCAGACTAAGTGAATCAACAAAGAATAGTCTGATTTATGCACCGTAAAAGTGTGGAGGCAACGTAGCAACAATAATGTTAAACTAATCATATGAGTGTGTATGTCCCACAGTCCAAAGAGATTACCGCCTGCTGTGTCTTTTCTGACCTGTCTGAATACTAATTGATGAAGTCTTCTGCTTCCCTGTCTCTTGATTTTGTGGCTACATCTACACAAATAAATTTGAGTTCAAAACACCTCCATTTTATACACCATGCGACTCCAGAGTTTTCCAGACGTGCCAAGCGCATCCTCTCACCTACATGCTGTGGCATTCAGGTTCCAAGTTTGCCAGTTCTTGTTAAAGACCAGATTCATAACTTATTGCCACGTGTTATATAGATCCCCCCCCCCCCCCCCCAAAAAAAAAAGCGAGGCGTGCCGCACACCGAGCCTCCGACAGAGCCGCTACCGATGTTCGGCCGATACATCGGTGCAACACTAGATATTAGATAATTTCCCACGGCACACCTGACGATCTCTCATGGCACGCTGGTTGAAAATCACTGGGCTACATGAGTTCACTCCCAGAGACGCAAGACGAAATCAAATATAGATTTGACTATTAATGACAAAATAGTAACGCACAGTGACTTGGACAAGTAACTTTAATCTGATTACTGGTTTGGAAATAGTAACGTGTTAGATTACTCGTTACTGAAAAAAGTGATCAGATTAGAGTAACGCGTTACTATGTACTGCGTTACCGGCTTCACTTTATATGACACATAATTGATCTACCTCATATTTGTCAAATGTTATTGAAATACCCTAGTGTGTAGCCTTACACCCATTCTGTGTCAGTAAGGCTCACCATATTCTGGAGCTTTTTCTAGCAACCTCCACATGGATTATTTTTTAGATTGATTAGAAAGGGATTTAATTTGGCCAATCTCTTTTGATTACCAGTTTAATTAGTCCTGCTCAAGGAGTACATGAATAACATATTTTAACATGAATTACATTGCCATTCAATCAGATCAAAGAACTCCATGTCTATTAGCTCTTGCTGTCCCTAATGCACAGTTATCTGGTTTCACTGCTCAGTCCAGGGGTGGATGGCTCAGGATTGTAGCTACTTGCTAATCTTAGGCCTCAGAGAAGCAAAAAGGCAATTACCTCTTATCAGAGAGCCCAAGGGAGAGATGTGGAGGATAGCATTCACTTCATGTACAAAGGTGTTGTGTAGCATGGGGGTGATGCTGATGGGGGGTGGTCCAGAGTCTCCTTGTCCTGATTTATCTTAATTTATTACCTTCAGTAAATGCCGAGGAGATAGTAGAAGGTGGTGCTTTTATTCTGAAAGAGAAACAGAGGCAGGGACCGTTATCCTTCCAAACGGCAATTTCTTTTCATGCTCATGAGTCATTTGTCAAACTCCTTTGCATCTTCATGCAGAAACTCGCTCTGCCATACACACATGCAAACAGATGTCTTCATTTGGCACCATGTGTGTGTCTGTGTGTGCGTCTGTCATATGCACACTGAAGGTTGTTGCTGAGTGTGCTGTTTATGATCAGAGGCCACTGATGCCTGAAGAATTTTTCATCACACACTAAGGCCACCAAATTATGCTGTCATGCACCAAACACTGAAACACTCAGTTCTGTCAGGCTGAATGGAGGAGGAGGGATAAATTACACATTTTAATATTAGTGTTTATGTTAGCCTCCAATGAAGATGTAAAGTGTGTGCTCTGTGAATGAGCGATAAAATGTGCTGAAGGATCAACGAGCGATTTGTGGCAACGTTTGGAATATTTGTTTGTATATTTCTGTTTTTCTTCAGGAGTTGCACAGGTCAACATATGCAACTGGACATGCTTGTGTTTGTCTTGGAGTAGAGTGCCTCCGCATCTAACAGTTAATGTCAAATTTTCAGGAAAAATGTGAATCCCTCCTCTGCTCATTGCCTCTACCACTCCCTCATCAGAGCAGCAGTGTCTCGATATTAGATTAGATTAGATTAGATTCAACTTTATTGTCATTGCACAGTACAAGTACATATACAACGAAATGCGGTTTAGCATCTAACCAGAAGTGAAAAAAAATGGCAGTTAAAGTGCAGAGATGGAATATGTAAATAAATATGAAGTACAGTTAGAAATATACATGGAATATAAATGGAAATATAAATGGAATATGAACAGTATTTAGAGGTAAGGTATGATATAAGAATGATGAATACACTAAGAGCAAGATAAATATATAAAAATATGAATACACTATAGGTGGGATAATATAGTAGGAAGAAGTTAAGTGCAAATGTACAAATGTGCAAATGTACAAATGTTCAAATGTGCAAATGTTCAGTGGATGTGCAAATGTTCAGTGGCTGGTGGAGTATACTGAGTTTCAATTTTGTAGAGCTGTTTAGTGAACATGTACCCTCATTGGTGCACTCATTGTTTCCCACAATGTATTGTGAACAGACATGGAAGTGTTTCCTCCTTATGGATGATCTATGTTGATGGTTTTGCGCACCAATCACTATATAGTGCTCTACAATTCTGTAGTGGTGTCCGAATGTTTGGTGAAGTTTTTTATAACCTATACAGAGCACTCATTGTTTCCCACAATTCATCATGAAAAGTAGTGCACAACCGATGGTCACAAAGCGAGCAATGTATACCATCATGCATTGCACTCACGGCGGAGAGAAGAGATGAGAGAGGAGCAGCCTGACCTGTCATATAAATGTAAATTCAAGCAGAGCATCACAGCACAAGACAGAAGTTTATTTCCAAATTTAAAGATCATCATTCAACATGTTGTTTTTCAACAGTGTAAAATAAACACAATGTATTGTGGGATTTTCCACCGGCCGATGTTATTGTTGTACGTTATAATCCTACGATAATTATGTCTCTGCTCTGAGTAATGTCCAAAAGCATTCTTTTCCTTTTCCAGATGAGCTCAAATAGTGTTACGGTTTGGTGGAGGAGATGGACCCAGGATGCAGAGGTGATAAACAAAAGGTATTTAATGTAATAAAAGGGTTTAAACAAGACAAAAACAAAACAGGAAAACTAACATTAGTTCAACAGGCGACAAAGCCCACAGAGAACAACGAAGCAGGAGAAGTTGGTCGAGACAGCAAGCACAGACAAACCATATCTACACGTGTGGAAACGGGCAGACAAACGAGTACAAACCGACAAAGGGCTTGGGGAACACAGAGGTTTAAATAGACACAGAGGGAAGGCAGGAACAATTACCAACAGGTGACCCACATGAGGATTGGAGAAGACAATCAACGAACAGGAAGTGAGACACCGAGAAGCTGAAACAAGACAGTGACAGCGGGGCTACAAAATAAAACAGGAAATAGAAAACACAAGACAGAAAACCATAAACATAAATGACTGAGCGTCACAAATAGTGCTCTATAAAGAAGTCACTTTATAGTGGGGTAGGGAATATGGAGTGGGTGATTTCGGACCCAGCTTCTGGGTTTGTGCTTGGCTGCAGGAGTGGGATTAGGTGTGCAGGTGTTGGGCACTGATCAGCTGTGAGCCATCATCTCATCCAGTCTAAACTGCTTTAAATACTGGCTTCATCTACACCACGCTGCCAGATCTGAAACTCCAAGCTGCCAGTTCCTCAAGTTCCAGCTCTTTGAAAGGTTTTTACAGTTTTTTTTGGTGATTTTTGAAGCAACTCCTGTGTCCCTCTTCTGTCATGTCCTGATCTGGAACCCACTCCGCACCCCACCTTGGATATAAACAAGTGACCAGAGCTCTGGTCCCCCAGTGAGTGTGTGTGTGTGGTGGGGGGTAACATGCCTTAGTCTGTCGAGTTGAAAATATACCAAGCTTAATTACAGAGCTTTTATTTTTAAAAGTTGTGGACTTGGGGTTGAACATTGTGACGATTACTTAACAGACCTCTGAAATAGAGTTCCTACTTCACTTTGCATCATATACAGTTAAAAGCTGAGCACACAACGTCCAGCACACAAACTATAAAGTGACAGTATATTGTGGAACTGTTTGAGGAGGAAACACTAATTACAAGGAACAATTCCATGGTAGTTCCAGAGAATTAAAGGGATAGTTCACCCAAAAATCTAAATTCACTCATTATCTGAGTGAAGTGTAGCATTTCATATCAATGGTGCAGTGCCAGCTGTAACCTGCCTGTTTGGATTGCCTTGTTTTCTTAGCCTGTGTTAAAGGGCTGGTTCACCCAATAAGGAATATCACTCATCATCTACTCACCACTATGCCGATGGAGGGGTGGGTGAATTGTTTTTGGAGTATCTTACTACTACAAAATTATTATTCTATTGCAGTAAAACCTGATGTTAGGCTGCTGTGTTCATGCCTTCTGACTGTATTAAAGTATTATTATAAAATACAGTATACTCAAGCTTTAGAGGCAATGGCCAACAAATGACTGGTAAATGTATACTTCTTAAAGAATAAGGGATTGGGCAAGGATGTTGAACATGCCCACTCTGTGTGCAATATGGTCCCTTGTACAGAAAAATCCATGATCCCCTCTTGCTGTGTAAAACTCAAATTGTACCATTAGACACAAGTTTATAATAAAATCATTAACAGAATGTAGAAAGAACACACACTTGCTGCTTCAATTCCTGTATTACCAATACTGCTACACTATGTCCATTAATGAGGCCCTTCCAAATAATTAGCATTTGCAATGATCCTGCTCAATAACCAGCTGATCACAGATTTCAAAGCTCATTCACACACGCACACGCAAACACACACACACACACACACACACACACACACACACACACACACACACACACAAAAACATTCATACATAACCTCACTCCAACAGGTGTGTGCATTATGTTCTATTCTCCTGTCTATTAAGTCTATTAAGTCTGAAACACAGGAGATGCAGGTCTCTTTTCCAGCTGATAATAAACACTAATGGATTGGTTGCCAGGGAGACTGAGAAGGAAGTAAACAACTGCTGGATGCATCCAGATCTTACCATTTTCTGCAGTTGTGCATGTGGATAAAGACAAGATGGGATGCAGAAATACAACTTTATCAATTCAAAGCCAACAGGATCAAACTGAACCACTTCAAGTAAACTATCAAATAAAATCTGTCTTTCAGATAAAAGTCACTGTGCAGAGGGAGAACTTTGAGCGAGTGAGGTACACCCACAAGACAGGGAACAGACAGTAAGCAATAATGAAATAAAGTGGGGAAATATGTGAATCTAGTGAGCTTGTTTCAGGTATCTGCATAAGGATTTATTTTTCTAACTGGACTACAATAAAAAATGTGGTGCATGTTATGGAGACTCGAGACATAAGGAGAACATAAGAAAAAAATATGAAATGAAGCAGTAAATGTACAAAACATCTGAGAATAAGAAACCATATTCTGAAGTTATCTATTTCTGTTTTCTTTACTGCTGCTGAAAATTCAGTCACCACATTTGCATAGGCACACATCTGGACACCCACACACGCACACAAATTAAATTCTAGACCAAATCAGACTGTCTTAACATGAGGTGTGTCTGTACACAAATCAGCTAGAGCTTTGGTTTGTAATGGTCACACTACAATTTAATTAGTACGATAATTGCTGGGTTTGATCGGTTTGGGTTTGGAAGAACACGGTGTAACCTGGACACACACACACACACACACACACACACACACACACACACACACACACACACACACACACACACACACACACACACACACACACACACACACACACACACACACACACACACACACACACATCAAAGGGCCCCACGCAAGAGCAGAGAAATTGCCTGACACAGTCAATCAGATTGGGGGGGGGGGGGGGGGGGGGCACCTACACACAGACCTTGCGAGACTGCATTGGTATTCAGTGACTGGTGGTAACCCAAATTAAAAAGGAATGTATTACACAGGATTTTACTCATGGTTGACTCGGCTGAAGGAAACTCATCAATCCACTGAGAAAGAGATAACTCCAAAGCGAAGCGGATGAAGTTTGCATGGATGAGGTGGAGGGGTCCCTCGGCTTGTTTTCTGAACTTGCAAACAAATCCAGCTATACACAACTAATTTCAATAGCTTATTGCTGAATTAGTTTGACCCTGTAATTCTCCATGTTTTCTGGTCCGACCACCTGCCTCTTTCAATTTTAAATGTTTTTTGTGGATTTATCAGCCTTAGGGCAGGATCGTTGGGTTTGCTTCAGATCTGCACTCACTTATAATTGGTCATGACTTGGGAATGGACTTGGACAGTGTTGGTAATGACTTGGTCTTGCAATGGCACTTGATTACAATATAGTAAATGCAAACAAAATATTTCCCAATGCATATTTAAACATATCAAAACTCTTTAATCAAGGAGTAGCTTTCATTTTGAAGCGTTTACACAAAATGTTAAGTATTTCTCAAATTTCTTATCTAAACTTACTTTCAGACTGCAACATTTTCTAAGGTAGTACATCATTTCTAGAGTACTGGCTAAATGGGTTAGTATGCACCCACCAGTCCATTCTTGCCCCAGGGCCGCCTTACAGGCTATAGTCGAACCGTGGGTAATAGATAGATTGACTGACCACAAGACATAATTTGAAGTTATGTCTTCTAGTTAATGTAAAATAGTTTGTGTTGGAATGGATATAAATCAATTTCCCGCATTTGTGTAGAGTTCTTCCCCCCATTAATTAAAAAGGATTGGTGAGAACTAATTGGTAGGCCTTGTAAGCCCCCTTATCAATTTAAATTATAAGTAATTAAAAGGAAACCCACACCCTAGAGCTCCATTTGTTGTGTCAAGGACCTCTGCGCAATCAGGCAACAGGTTGGAGGTGATACACAAAATGTTTGATATGATGTGAACCCAATTAAGTCAGCCCTGACAAATTGTGGGTTATACAGTTTTGCTTGAGGTTTTTTCCGCAGGTCTTGCACACAAAGATGCTACAATAGCAGATTAATTATTTGAAGACATTTTGTAGCCCTAGTCAACCCTATGGTGAAACATTTACTCTAACATACACACAAACGTGCACTGTAATTACATCAGTTGCTATTAAATGTATACATATGTAGCTCAAGGGTAAGAGCAGTCGTCTTCTAACCAGAAGGTAATTAAGACCACAGATTTACATTTATATCAAGATTTTTTTTGACAACTCCACATGCAAATGTTATGGTATAAATATAATTCATTTCCAACGCGGAATACACAAAGGCATGTATGGGCAGGATCGATAATTTATTGTCAAATGCAGTCCACATAATAGATGGATTGAGGAAGGATAAACAGGATGAGGGGAAAAACCTTTGCTGATTACACAGAAAAAGCACAGTAACAAGAGATTATCCAAGAACAGGTGGGGCCCCCAACACCAAAGAAAGATCATGAGCAGGTGTCGGCTGTTGCAGTAGGTGAAGTTGGTCCATCTGCCTTTGAAGAGACATGCAAAAAGGAGCCTTTGTGGAACCACAGGAAAATGGCCATAGGGGGCTGCTCAGGTTCTTGCAAGTTTCAAATCTGATAGATAGGTGGTTGGTTTTGACACAGAGGCAAACAGTGGACTAGCTCGCTCATGACTGGAAGGTTGCAGGGTCACATGCCCGAACTGCATTGATTAGGGAGCAGGCTGGATGCTAGCGGGCTGACTCGGAGGCTTGCTGGGAACATGGCTTTGTAACATGCTGGAAGCTGGCAGGCCTGGAACTGTAGCTGACAGGGAGGCAGACAATTATTAAAGTGTGTCAGCCAAGGCATCTTTCAACCAGAGTTTCTTGGTAAATTGTGTGCCACCTCCAGAGCAGCTTTTTCACCCATGGGCTTACAGAGGATCCGGTTGACAGACAAACTGTTAGATGCAAACTGTGACTTTAACTCACCTATAGGAAAACATAGGAAACTCAAGGGAATAGAACAAATGAGGTAATCTGAGGGAAATACACATAACGCATTGAATGCACAAAGGTTAAATAACATTTAGGTGAAACAGGCAATCATAAGTGCAGGAAGCACATAAAGAAAACAGAGGAACACTTGGTAGCGAATTATCATAGTTTTCTTGGTTAACAGACACATTTATGCTAATTTGTTTATTGTCATAACCTGTTGTTCTGCATTTCACTGAATTCATCAAAAGCTATGTGAATGTCTACATTTAGAGCAGAACTTAGTTGATCCAATCATTAAAGTCTACTGGCTGGATTGATTTTGATGTATTTCAAGAGCGCCAGTGTGCTCTGAGGTCAAAATACCATAGATATTTGTATATTTGAGAACAACGTTGTTGTAGTTATAAGGTAATGGGACATTTACAAAGATATGTTTGGCCATTGTCATGTGGCTTTATGCCATACACTGTCCCAAATAGTAGAGACAAGAATGTCTAAGAAAGTAGATGGACCACACAGTATCCAAAACCTGGTAATGTGTTTACAAATCAGTTTGTTCCCAGCATGGTATGCGCAACACAGATTATGTACGCACACATGCACTTTGTAAATTGTGCAGTGACATTTGGTTTGTTCTGTATTTGGTTCTGTGGTCTATTTAATTTCATTTAAAAACACTAACTGGGTGAGTGTGAGTTGCCGTTAAACTTGACCGATCCGCTAACTTCACTCAATCAAGCGAAATTTGAGTATGTTCTTTTAATTTCCCAACTGCTTTTAATTTAATTAACTATACACTATTGCCTAATAATAACTGATTATGGTTTCAATAGAAATTCTGTTAATTAGTTAACAAAAACTCCCTAAGTGAGGGAAAGTAATCCATCATGACACAAGACTCTATGACTGCTAACTGGATATTTGATGCTGTAATTAAAGCAATAAAGTGCTGGAACTGTCTCCTCCTTGGAATTCCAGCCACAGGGGCAGGCTACATCTATACATAAAGTTTGAAGAAGCATCTCCACATCCTTTCATTCATCTGTTATTTATTCCACGTATCCTTTTTGAGGGTTGGGGGAAGCGGGAGCCAATCACAGCTGATATTAGGTGAGAGGCAGTGTACATCCTGGACAGGCTGCCAGGGTATTGTAGGGCCAACATTCAGAGAAAAAAACCCATTCCCCTTCAAATTCAAACGTATGGTTAATTTAGAGTCTCCAATTACCTTACCCTGCTCTTTGGACTGTGTGAGAAAACCTGAGTACTTGGAGAAGGCATGAGGAAAACACATGTCTTCCAAATCAGGATTTGAACCGGGACATTTCTTGCTTTGAGGATATCCACTTCCTCCCACAGTCTAACACTTGACAGCAGTGATAAGGGGAGGGAGTCGCATAGTGAGGTCCAATCAATACACGCGAGCGACCAACCGAGAGCTAGTCTCAGCTGTCAATCCTGATTTTTCAGCCTATTTTTATAGTTTGATGTAACTAATTACAACCAAATACTTGAGCATACATCCCTTTGTATAAAATGTATAAACAAGAGTCAGAGGTCAGGTGTGGGAACTGCCAGTGGGAGGGCAGGTGTTAGGAGTAGTGGAAAGGGAGGTGAACGAGATAGAGGGTGTTGGCCAGAGGACTGGGAGGACTGCAGGAACTCCTGGCAGCAAGGACAGCAGACATTTTGGGTTCTTCTCACCAGCAGAAGGATTGAGAAGGTTACAACAAGGATTTATTGGAATTTGCTGATGAAAACCCTGAAGCGAACATCTCAGACTTATTGCCAATGATGACAACCAGGATTCACGGTTAGAAAGGCAGCAAAACAGCCACACTGCCTACAACCAAATTTCTCTGCCGGGAAGATACAAAAACTAATTTTCAGACATTGTGCTTAAGGGCATTTTTTTTTTAAATAATTTAGATCTATAAATTTTTTTGATAATCTTATGTATAATGTTTGTACATAGTTTAAAATATTTAAATGATTGGGACATGACCTAAGTGGCATTTTTTTAAATGACAAACCTCTAAACAAAATCGCGATACATTCATATCTACTCCTGGGACATGCATTCTGTCCTCCAAGAGGTGGTGGCACTCTAAATACTCAACTCACATTGTTGACCTGGTGGCAATGTTTCACCATGAAAAAGGATGCTGTTGTTGGAGGACAGGGATTCTTAAAACCCCACAAAACCTGACATCTGCCAGAAATGGTGTAAATTTGTATCTGGTTTTGGTCCCATATGGCTAAAGAAGCACCCCTGAGAAAAAATCCACCTTTAAAGTAGAGAGTAAAGCTTTCTTTAAAGTATAACATTTTTTGAATTTGAAAGACCAGGGGGGATTGCCTCCTGCATTGAAGAGTTTGTGTTGTCTATTATTGATAATAACTGGGATGATTGACATGTTCTCTGGATTCTCACAAGAATTAATTGGGCTGGCGTTAGAGACAGGAGGTGAAGAGATCATTGTGGTCAGAAAGAAACAATCTTTGATCGGTGTGCTGTCCAGAGCCGTTGTGAAGTGATATAACTGAATGGAAAATGTTTGTGCCATGGAAGATGGAATGGATGCCTTCCCAGAGAGGATTAAACGTGTTGATATAAAAATTAAAGAGGTTTGTGATGGTCAGAGAAACAGCAGCCATGTGGGAAGTGATAGCAGCCGATTAATACACCTGATACCTGAGCCCAATATGGGGACAGGGTGTGAAATGGATAAAAGGCTTTCTGCAGTTTCTTAAAAAGTACAAAAAATTACTTCAGAATCCATGGAGGTTGAGGAGCCAAGCAATTATAACAGGAACGTTATTTTGTTTGTTGAATATCCTCTTTACTCCATTTATGACAGTAGAATGCTGTTTTCTTCTACATTTGGCGCAAAATGAAGTGTTTCATTGTTTCCTTTAAAATTGATAAAACATTTATGTGACAGTTTAGACCACTGTCCCTGTTTGGCTGCCTGTCGGCGGCGCGCATTGATGGATGGTGTGAGCGGCAAGGCCCTCAAGCATACATTCTCTTTGTTCAAACACTCACAAACAATCTTACCCGCTCACCACGGCTCTGTACTGCAGACTAAAAGAGTCAGGGTGGGGCTGAGGGCTTTAAATATGGTGTCAGGAAATACCTGCTGCAACTGATTGGACTGATTGGCCATGTTTGGGCCAAACCATTTTCCCTTGTGTCAAAGGGGGACACTGGACATTGACATTGGACATTAATGAGTGACAATTTTAAATGTACAAGTGAAAATCACTAATCTGCTAAATGAAAGTAACATTAACATGCATGCTGTATTTTTTGATGAGTGTATTCATGGTTGGTTGGCAAAATGCTCAGTATTATAATCCCCCTGTTGATTGGGCCTGTCTAGTGGGAGGGGCCATGGGGTATATAAGGGGTGAGCTGCTGTCCTTCTGACAGTATGCCGCATGCTGTTGCCGGAGGAGGTTGTCGGTGTTGTGCAGGGTGCTCAGCAGGGTGCTCAGCAGGGTGCTCAGCAGGGTGCTCAGCGTGCTCAGCGTGCTCAGCTCTCCACGGAATATCTACTGAGGTGATTATTCTATTATGTTGTAATTGAGTTTAATTTGCATTTATTTTGCTAATGGATTATTTGATTTATTGACATTGATTATTTGAAGTACCGGTATTTGATTTTGAATATGCTTTGATTTATTATAGAGAATATTTGATTATTGATTATTTGAATTGATTGAATTATTTGATTGTGGAATTGGTTTTGAATATGTTTTTATTTGACTATTTGCAGATGTTTGGGTTTTGGCCTCCTATGTATGTTGTGCACTTATTTTGACACTTTGGGAGAATAAATGTTGTTATAAACCAATTTGCAACTGTGTGCCTTGCCATCTTTGGGTTTGAAAGTCCAGTCTTTTTAAGGTTACATTACCTTCACCCGAGGCGGGGTGTGACGATTGGTGGCAGTGGTGGGATGGCAGGCCGCAGAGGTTTTAACAAGCCTGGCAGAGGCAGAGCGAGAAGTGGGTTACGATCCCAAGTGTCAGTGCTAGCAACTACAGAGGAGGCTGAAGAGGTGGCCAAACCGAGGGCCATGGCTATGGAGCTGGAAGGGGCGGCGGCCATGGCTGAGGATCGTGAAGGAGTTGGATGGAACACCGAGGAGTCTGATGAAGATGTTCAAGGATATGAGAACTTGGGGGCTAGGCCTAAGCGGGACAAAGAGGGGTCTAGAAAGGCTAGGTGGTCTGCTGAGCCACCGAGGTCTACAACAATGCCAGGTGAACCTACACTGGTTGACATGTTCAAAGACTTTTTGATTGGCCAGCAACGTAGGGAGGGTGTATTGGTCCGTGAAATTCAGCAGTTAAAAACTGCCATTACAGTGCCCAACATAACCGCCTCACCTGTTAGCCAAAATGCTTACCCTCCGCTTAAGCTACCTTCTGATGGTAGTCTTCGTGTGCAGATGCCTACAGACACACAGACACACACACACACAGCCACTCCCAGATCTCAAGCTTCAACACCAAATCCCCCTCCGTCTCCGTCCAGAGATTCTTCCAACACACCGCTGCGTCCAGGTCCAAAGATGCTTCCTTTCCAAGAGGGAGAGGACATTGAGAACTTTCTTGTGCGCTTTGAGCGGATCGCTCGCACCTGGGGCTGGCCTCCGTCTGAATGGGCTTGTTGGCTCATTCCCCTCTTGACGGGTAGAGCCCTGGATGCCTACTCCGCGATGGAGGAAGACGACTCCAACGTCTACGCTAGCCTTAAAGAAGCACTCCTTGCAAAATTCGACATCTCTCCTGAGACATACAGACTTCAGTTCCGGTCGACCTACATACCTCCTGGTGAATCTCCCAAGGAGACTTATAGCAGACTCAAAGGACTTTACAGAAGATGGATCAAGCCAGAGCAGCGGTCCAAAGAGGACATCGCCGAGCTTCTCATTCTTGAGCAAATGCTTCGCATGCTTCCCGACGAAATGAAGACCTGGGTCAAGGAACATGAGCCAGAAGATGGACTTACTGCGGCTAAGCTTGCAGGCCAGTACTTGAATGCTCGCAAAGGTCTCAGAATGCCAAGGCAACAGAATACCCGAGTAGCAGCCCAAGGGGCAGCTGACGTGTCTCACAAAGGAGGTGAGCACAGAGCCATTGGTCCCGTGAGTGTTCCAGGCACCTTTGGGGAGAAGAAAGGATTCTGGAGACCGGGTCCAGTGAAGGATCTCATCTGCTACCACTGTCAACAGCCAGGGCATTGGGCCTCAGTCTGTCCTCTGAAAGGGCCCAAACTGTCCAGCTTCTGTTATGTGCCACATCCATCTCTCCCAGCTTCAGTTGTGGCACCGTTCCTAGCACCAGATCCTGAACCTGAGCTTGAACCTGACACTGAGCCTATTATGATCCCAGCTCGTGTTAACGGTCGTCAAGTGCAAGCACTACTTGACACAGGTAGCTCTATGACACTGCTTAACCATTCCTTTGTCTTGCTTGGCAATCTTGACTATCGGCATGCCACCGCCATACAGTGTGTCCATGGTGATCAAAGAAGATATCCAGTGACTGATGTGACTGTCGTCATTGAAGACCAGGCTTTCTTGCTTCGTGTGGGGGTTCTTGAAAACATGCCCCATGACATGATCTTGGGCAGGGACTTACCCATTCTCCCTGACCTTGTGCATCAGGCACGCCAGAAGCGGGTGAAGTCCAATTCAACCCCAGCCATTCAAGAGGCTTATCCAGTACTTACCCGTTCCCAGACAGCCAAGACAGGGCTGGAGCCTCTTCCTGACTTGGACCCTTCTTTATGCCAGGCTGGACAAAAGGGACCCCGGAAAAGCAAACGCCAGTGCCGCCTGGAGAAGATCCAAGGTACTCCACTGTTAGGCAATCTATCTAACTTGAAACCTGATGAAGAGTGGCAGGTACCTGAAGACATCAGAGAGCTACAAAGAGCCGATGCCTCACTGGTACCCCTACTGGCGAAGATGAAAGATGCTAACATCACCTTGCAGCCAGACCAGAGTGAGAAGTACCTCCTGGAGGATGGAGTCCTGTATACAGCAGGTCAGCCAGAGAATCGCTTGGTTGTTCCAACTTGTATTCGGCCTCTTGTACTCCATCTGGCTCATTCCATACCCTGGGCTGGTCATCTTGGGCAAGAAAAGACTCTGGCTCGAGTCAAAGCTCGCTTCTTTTGGCCTTTAATGGTCAAAGATGTCATTGAGTACTGTCAAACTTGTCCGCAGTGCCAGAAGACTTCTCCGAGACGACCTGAGAGAGCTCCACTACTACCTCTTCCTCTCATTGATGTTCCTTTCCGGAGGATTGCAATGGATATCGTCGGACCACTGGAAAAGAGCAGTGCAGGCCATGAATATATCCTTGTCCTCTGTGACTACGCAACCAGGTTTCCAGAGGCCTTCCCACTGAGGAGTATCAAGACACCTAAAATCATTAGTTCACTTGTCCAGTTCTTCTCACGAGTTGGAATTCCAGATGAGATAATTACGGACCAAGGCACAAACTTCACTTCCAAGCTTATGAAGCAGCTTCACAAACAACTTGGCATTACTGGCATTCGCACAACCCCCTATCATCCACAAACTGATGGTTTGGTGGAAAGATTTAACCAAACACTGAAGTCCATGCTACGCAAATTCGTAGGCGACACCGGTCGAGACTGGGATAAATGGCTTCCCTTTGTGCTCTTTGCTTATCGAGAGGTACCTCAAGCCTCTACCGGATTTTCGCCCTTCGAACTAATGTATGGGTTCCCTATTCAAGGTTCTTTGGATCTCTTGAAGAAATCCTGGGAGTCCAAACCACCCGCGCCACAGGGTGTGCTTTCTTATGTGCTGCAGATGCGAGACAGACTAGAACAATACCGAGCTGAGGCGAAACTGAATCTTGGAAAGGCCCAGCTGAAGCAGAAGACCTGGTATGACCAAAAAGCACGACACAGGGTGCTACGGCCAGGTCAAAAGGTCATCCTCTTGCTTCCAACCTCCAGCCATAAGTTGCTAGCCCAATGGCAAGGTCCTTACTCCGTTGCCAGACAAGTTGGACCTGTCACTTATGAGATCTCTCATCCGGACAAAGGAAAGGCATCCCAGGTATACCACATCAACCTTCTAAAGGAATGGAAGGAGAGGAAAGGATCTGTGGAAGGAACTGACGTCCAGGACAGTCCAGAACTTGTGGAAAAGGGGATGCTGGCACGGGAAGTGGGAATGGAGGATGCCGAAGAGGATACAGATCTAGCCATGCTTACTACATCACAGCAACCTGACGTGAGTCACTTGCCTGCACAACCAGCCCTTGAACTCTTGCAGGTGTGTGAGGAGTTCCCAGACCTTTTCAGTGGAAAGCCCGGGAAAACTCCATTAATCGAGCATGTCATTCGGTTAAAGAACCCTACCCCTATCCGTCAACGCCCATACAGGGTGCCTGAGCGAATGACGGAACCCCTCAACAATGAGATACAAACCATGCTGGATCTAGGAGTGATCGAACCCTCAGACAGTGAGTGGTGTAATCCCATTGTTCTTGTTCCAAAGAAAGACAACACTATACGACTCTGTAATGACCTACGAAAAGTGAATGCGGTTTCTAAATTCGATGCTTATCCTATGCCACGAATTGATGAACTCCTTGAGAAACTTGGCAAAGCTGTGTTCATTACCACCCTTGACCTGTGTAAAGGATATTGGCAAGTGCCTTTGGAGAAGGAATCAAGGGAGTACACTGCCTTCCGTGGCCCAGAGGGTCTCTATCAGTACACAGTCATGCCGTTCGGACTCCATGGAGCCCCTGCCACTTTTCAGCGGCTTATGGATCGAGTTCTGCAGGGATGTGCCCAGTTTTCTGCGGCGTATCTTGATGACG
Source organism: Pleuronectes platessa (assembly GCF_947347685.1). NCBI lineage: Eukaryota > Metazoa > Chordata > Actinopteri > Pleuronectiformes > Pleuronectidae > Pleuronectes > Pleuronectes platessa. Next base: position 17,715,210 of record NC_070646.1, on the reverse strand, counting down.
TGGTGGTCTTTAGTACTTCCTGGGAAGACCATCTTATTCACCTGCATCAGATCCTGTTCCGGATCCATTCCGCTGGCCTCACACTTAACACCCAGAAATGTGAGTGGGCCAAAACGGAGGTTTGCTATCTGGGCTACCATCTCGGCAATGGCCAAATACGTCCTCAGGTGGACAAGGTGAAGGCAATCCGAGACCAAATACTTGAGCATACATCCCTTTGTATAAAATGTATAAACAAGAGTCAGAGGTCAGGTGTGGGAACTGCCAGTGGGAGGGCAGGTGTTAGGAGTAGTGGGAAGGGAGGTGAACGAGATAGAGGGTGTTGGCCAGAGGACTGGGAGGACTGCAGGAACTCCTGGCAGCAAGGACAGCAGACATTTTGGGTTCTTCTCACCAGCAGAAGGATTGAGAAGGTTACAACAAGGATTTATTGGAATTTGCTGATGAAAACCCTGAAGCGAACATCTCAGACTTATTGCCAATGATGACAACCAGGATTCACGGTTAGAAAGGCAGCAAAACAGCCACACTGCCTACAACCAAATTTCTCTGCCGGGAAGATACAAAAATTAATTTTCAGACATTGTGCTTAAGGGCATTTTTTTTTTAAATAATTTAGATCTATAAATTTTTTTGATAATCTTATGTATAATGTTTGTACATAGTTTAAAATATTTAAATGATTGGGACATGACCTAAGTGGCATTTTTTTAAATGACAAACCTCTAAACAAAATCGCGATACATTCATATCTACTCCTGGGACATGCATTCTGTCCTCCAAGAGGTGGTGGCACTCTAAATACTCAACTCACATTGTTGACCTGGTGGCAATGTTTCACCATGAAAAAGGATGCTGTTGTTGGAGGACAGGGATTCTTAAAACCCCACAAAACCTGACATCTGCCAGAAATGGTGTAAATTTGTATCTGGTTTTGGTCCCATATGGCTAAAGAAGCACCCCTGAGAAAAAATCCACCTTTAAAGTAGAGAGTAAAGCTTTCTTTAAAGTATAACATTTTTTGAATTTGAAAGACCAGGGGGGATTGCCTCCTGCATTGAAGAGTTTGTGTTGTCTATTATTGATAATAACTGGGATGATTGACATGTTCTCTGGATTCTCACAAGAATTAATTGGGCTGGCGTTAGAGACAGGAGGTGAAGAGATCATTGTGGTCAGAAAGAAACAATCTTTGATCGGTGTGCTGTCCAGAGCCGTTGTGAAGTGATATAACTGAATGGAAAATGTTTGTGCCATGGAAGATGGAATGGATGCCTTCCCAGAGAGGATTAAACGTGTTGATATAAAAATTAAAGAGGTTTGTGATGGTCAGAGAAACAGCAGCCATGTGGGAAGTGATAGCAGCCGATTAATACACCTGATACCTGAGCCCAATATGGGGACAGGGTGTGAAATGGATAAAAGGCTTTCTGCAGTTTCTTAAAAAGTACAAAAAATTACTTCAGAATCCATGGAGGTTGAGGAGCCAAGCAATTATAACAGGAACGTTATTTTGTTTGTTGAATATCCTCTTTACTCCATTTATGACAGTAGAATGCTGTTTTCTTCTACATTTGGCGCAAAATGAAGTGTTTCATTGTTTCCTTTAAAATTGATAAAACATTTATGTGACAGTTTAGACCACTGTCCCTGTTTGGCTGCCTGTCGGCGGCGCGCATTGATGGATGGTGTGAGCGGCAAGGCCCTCAAGCATACATTCTCTTTGTTCAAACACTCACAAACAATCTTACCCGCTCACCACGGCTCTGTACTGCAGACTAAAAGAGTCAGGGTGGGGCTGAGGGCTTTAAATATGGTGTCAGGAAATACCTGCTGCAACTGATTGGACTGATTGGCCATGTTTGGGCCAAACCATTTTCCCTTGTGTCAAAGGGGGACACTGGACATTGACATTGGACATTAATGAGTGACAATTTTAAATGTACAAGTGAAAATCACTAATCTGCTAAATGAAAGTAACATTAACATGCATGCTGTATTTTTTGATGAGTGTATTCATGGTTGGTTGGCAAAATGCTCAGTATTATAATCCCCCTGTTGATTGGGCCTGTCTAGTGGGAGGGGCCATGGGGTATATAAGGGGTGAGCTGCTGTCCTTCTGACAGTATGCCGCATGCTGTTGCCGGAGGAGGTTGTCGGTGTTGTGCAGGGTGCTCAGCAGGGTGCTCAGCAGGGTGCTCAGCGTGCTCAGCGTGCTCAGCTCTCCACGGAATATCTACTGAGGTGATTATTCTATTATGTTGTAATTGAGTTTAATTTGCATTTATTTTGCTAATGGATTATTTGATTTATTGACATTGATTATTTGAAGTACCGGTATTTGATTTTGAATATGCTTTGATTTATTATAGAGAATATTTGATTATTGATTATTTGAATTGATTGAATTATTTGATTGTGGAATTGGTTTTGAATATGTTTTTATTTGACTATTTGCAGATGTTTGGGTTTTGGCCTCCTATGTATGTTGTGCACTTATTTTGACACTTTGGGAGAATAAATGTTGTTATAAACCAATTTGCAACTGTGTGCCTTGCCATCTTTGGGTTTGAAAGTCCAGTCTTTTTAAGGTTACATTACCTTCACCCGAGGCGGGGTGTGACAATTTATTTAAGTAGCTGGTAGTCTCTCCTTAGTGATATAAAAGTACAGATAACGTGTAATTAGGCCAGGTCCATAGATGAAGGCCCTTGACGATTGGTGTAGACCAGGGGTGTCCAAACTTTTTATCCCGAGGGCCACATATAGAAAAAAATACGAAGATCAGGGCCACTCACGCCCCCCTGCCCTGGAGCGGACTGTTGACAGTGGGGGGGCGTGGCGGCCTTCTGAGAGACAGCTGCAATACAGTGGGCCATAGTACATCACAGTACATTTCATTCAGCTGACGCTTTTATCCAACGCGACTTACAATAAGTGCATGCAAGGGTACAAAGCCAGAACAACAAGAATTACGAAAGTACAATTTCTTCAAAAATAGGGCAAAACTACAAAGAGCTATAATTAAGTACCATTTAAGTGCTACTAAATTGTTAGTTTAATAAAAAAAAAATATAAATAAATTGTTAGGTGGGCCAAATTAGGCGGGCCAATTTAAAATGGATGGCGGGCCGCAGATGGCCCGCGGGACGTAGATTGAACAACCCTGGTGTAGACTCTAGAATGAATATTTGCAATCCGAAAGAATATTTTCAGCTTTAACAATTTACAGAAACTACAACCACTGTTAAAATCAGGAGGGAGTTATCATAAACTAAAATGTTTTCACATATAGTGTCTTTAAGTCAGGCCACTAAAGAGAGAGGCAGACTAGTCATTATCACTTTAAAGTGAGGGCTGAATTGGACCCCCCAGGGCACCAGAGAGGATGAGTTTTTTTTATCATAAAAGTTGCCAACGGGTCAGTGAACGGAATCAGTGATGTCTGTGGCGCCTCTCTCACCCCCTCAGCATTGTTAGGCAGTTCCAGCGCGGGACACGTGACAGGCTTTCTCATGGGATGTGCAAATTAGTACGAATGATGTAAAGGACCCCATCTTTGGGAATAACATGAAAAAGAAAAAAATATACAAGACAAATGATAGCTCAAATTAAAAGTAATTAGGAGAGGAGCGTGGTGGATGAAGCAATTAATTCACATGGGTAACGTTTCATGCTGGATGCCACAGTTTGCATTTGAGCTGCAGTGATATTCCTTCTCCAAACCACTGAGCCAAGGATTCCCTGTAGACCCCACCTGTACCAACACAGCTTATCATGGAACCATCCCCTTTCCCACAGCCCAGGGATAATTAGTTAAAATAGCTGCCGGCGATACAACTTTCGTAAATGGCATTGGTTGCAACAGGCATCACCTTCATGTTCCTCTGCCATTGACACCCTAAGACACTGTGCATCCCATACAGTTAGCTGGCTTTTTTTAAGCTAATGCACTCACATGATTCTTGCTGATTTGGGTTTGAACCCTCGTGGTTGACTGCACTTATTGGAAGACGCTCTGGATAAAAGCATCAGCTAAACGATATTTAATATAATCTAAAGTAAGTGCTGGCTGCTGAGCAAGAAGCCGAATACTTAAATATAAGTCTGTCCTTTAATCTCCAAAATAATGTGAGTATGATGATAGAGAAACATGAGTCAGTGTAAAGTGAAGGTGAAATGTTTAAGGCCCACAAAACACTTTTGGAGTTTCAAGGGTAAACAGCATTGCAGCCAAATCCAATATAATACAATTTAAAGCCTCAGTAGCTGATAAAGAAAATTCTGTTTAAGTCAATATTTGAAGAACCTTGGGCTCAGTGCCTAAATGTTATTTTACAATAAAGATGAAGAATAGAATGTCTTCCACATCTATATGAGCCCTATGAAAATAAGGCTCATATAAAAAGTAATAAAATAATATAAAGTATTTGCATGTGTTAAAGAAGAAAAGTTAAAAAAACAAAACAAAACAGAAACAATGTGAAAAAGTATTGTAGCAAAACATATAAACTCAGGTGTCTTGTCTTTGAATTGCACCGATTTTAACACACAATTCAGAACTTTTAACTCGGGTTCCATAATTCACTATGCATATTTCTTCAGTGTACCAGTATTTGGCAAGCAAAACTATTTTCCAGAAAAAGCTGACAGTCAACAGTAAAAGCTTTTGAAAACTTACCCCAGCTCACTTCTCAAGGCCTGTAACTTAGGTTTGAGTTGCTTTCTCCTATCATCTAGATTTATCAGGATAACCGGGATGAACTCAAAGAGGCCACAAATTTAGAGCAGGAGGACTTTGTTCCCTGGAGCTTGAGATGGGGTTGGGGGAATATTGCACCATGCACTTTGACCGGGTACATGCACTTTAATAATTGCACAGGCGTTTGTAAGCAGTTGCACTTTATTGGATTTGCAGAGTTTGCACATGGCATATGTGCACACTTAAAAACAGTTCATCTTTATTGATGGGTGATACATTTATTGTCCTTTTTAAATCTGTGCTGGTAGGTTCTGTGATGGCCACATGGTTCCACCTGCAAAAGAGGGACATGAGAGTTAATGTGCATTTGTGGTAACTGAACGCTAAGATGAGATGTGACTAATATCATATGTTGTGCAATAGTGTGTGTTAATATATTGGGAAGGGTAAAGTGTGTGTTTGTGTGTGTAATGGTACTCACCAGTCTCTTTTGTCTCCAGGGTGTTCGGGCAAAAGGCCTCCCCAGGAAACAAGCACCATATTTATAGTTCCGGGGGCATCCAAGTGGTGATTAGTGTGGGTGTGGGAAGATTAGTGTATGTGATTATTGTAATGTGCTGGAATTGGGGTTGAGGGGGTGTTTGTAAATAAATGTGTGTGGGGGTGTGTATATAGGAGAATGGTGGGTATAATGATAAAAGAAAAGTGTTGTCAGAAGGAGAGCATGTCAGCATGGGGAATGGTTTCTCCCTCCTTAACTAGGCACCCTTTATAATGGGCCATTTTGTTATCAGTGGGAAGAGTGTTTTCCCGTGTGGTTGCTGCATAAGTTGGAGGACGTGTGCCATGTTACCTGAGTGTAAAGACAGAGATCGCATTTAGATTAAAAAACCTCTAGTGGCATGGAGGGGAGATGCGCAAATCACACGTGTTCGATTTGCGCACACACCGGGCGGCACTTGCCTGATTACGGCACGTGAGGTGAGTGAGCACGGGTGAGGAAATAAAGGTCCGCGATTTCCGGCCGGGCTAGGAAGGGTTTGTGCATTGGAGGACACGAGAGCACGCATTGGTTTTCAACCTAATCCTGATCCTAATCCTAAATCCGAATAAGACTACGGAATGTTTGTTGGTCATGTTCAGAAAGATTCATGTTCAATAAAATCAAGGAGAAGGATTTGAGCTGTCCTGCGTCCTCTGTGTAACAGTGCCATTTCAAGTTGGGCAAGCACAGTTTAAAACATCACCCAGATAACTTGACAGTTGAAAACCAGCGGAGCAGCTTGGAGAAGTGGATAAAAGGCCTTGGAAGTCCAGGAAAAGCTGTTGACGCAGAAGGAGAGAGCTGTGCTGGTCCGTGAGGTCAAGATGGCGGAAGACGTCGTGGAGAAGACTGTGAAGCAGCTCAAGAAGGAGAGAACCGCTGCGAAAAGCACCTTCACCAGACAGGCCAACTTCCTCAGCAAAGGGGCAGACAGCATGGTGGAAGCAGAGCTGAGGGAGGAGTTCGCCGAGCTCTCATACTGCCGGAAAATCGTTCTTGAAGCGAATGATGTTTATAAGACAGGGCTTGTGGCTGAGTCTCAAGAGCCAGAAGAGGAAGACGTGGTTCTTGAAGAGAGGGAGGAGCTAGACGTTGAGAGAGCCGCTAACGAAGCAGAAGCAAGGTTTGGAGAGGTGAGAAGAATTGTCCAAACAAACCTGTGGTCCAGATATGGCCAATACGCTATCACAACTGCAATCACTGAAGGAGAGAAGGCCTGCAGTCGGGCGGAGAAGTTACCTGTGGAGAGTACTCACCTGGATGCATATGAGATGCACCTGACTCTACTGGAGAAAAGGATCAATGAGGCTGCCAGAGTTATGTCAAACTGGGAGCGGTGGATCCCCAAGGCTGAAAGAAAGGAGCTAGATGGCAGGGTCAAGGACCTGAAAGCTTTGAACGGCAACCTTGAACTGAGGAAGGCTGAGTTTGTCACTGCACGGAGGATGTCGAAGGATGCGCTGGCTGCAGGAGCCTCAGGACTTGAAGCAGTGAGAGCACATCCCCCGCCAGCAAAACCAATTGTCAGGATAAAACCAACCACACTGCCCATCTTTTCAGGCTGCAAAAGAGAATACCACAGATGGAAGAAAGACTGGGAGAGCCTTCAAAGACAGGGAGAGCCGTCTGGCTCAGCCGAGGTCAAGAAAATTCAACTCCTGGACAGCGTGGATGACAAGATTGGGAAGGATATCCGGCTGTCAACCTACAACACTGCAGAGGATATGTTCAGAGTCATGGACAACCGGTATGGAAATAAATCGACCATTGCCATAGAAATCCTGGAGGAGTTGGAGCAAATACCCCCTGCAAGGGGAAGCCAGCCAAGGAGAGTCATCGACCTGATCCAAGCAGTGGAAAAATCCCTAGCAGACCTCACAGAGCTGGGAATCTCTGGCGCAATCAAGAACCCTCTCGTCATTAAATCCATTGAGAGCAAGTTACCCGACTTTGTAAAGAGAGACTGGCTAGCCTTTATGGTAAATTCTAGCAATAATGTCACCACAGACAACCACTTTGACATGCTCCTGAAGTTCCTAAAGAATCAAGAAGAGATCCTAGAGAGACTTGACCAGCTAAGGTTTGTGGAGAAGATGGAGAAACCAGAACGTGGGAAGAAATATGAAAGAAAGTATGCTTCTACAAGAACCACAAAGAAAGGAGGGCTGGAAGATGTGTGTGTTGTCTGCGGTGATGGAAGGCACAGTGACAAGATTTTCTTCTGTAGAAAGTTCAAAGGGCTGAAGCTACAAGAGAAGAATGCTATTGTAAAGAAGCTGGGAGCATGCAGAAAATGTCTTGGATGTCATGAAGATGATGGATACTGCAGAGACACTTTCCTATGCAGGAACAAAGACTGTAAGAAGGGAGACTCCTCAGATCACCATTACTTTATTTGCCCCAATGGAGAAAACAAGAGTGGAAACGAGAAGAGAAGTGGGAAAGATGGCAGAAGAAAGAGCAAACTAACAGCCGAACAGGAAGGATTCTTGGCTGAGCTGTCCTCAGTGCAAGCAGAAAGGTGCAGAATGGCATTCACGAACAAAGCTACAGAGGGTGGCATGAAGAACCACCAGTCCCAGCTATTGAAGAAAACTGGCCTGTGCGAGCTTCCTGTCATTATGATGCTGATGGAGGTAACTGCTAATGCTGGGCAGAAGATTGGAGCTCTTGTTGATCTTGCCTCAGACACAAACTATATCACCCATAAGGCTGCACACAGGCTGAGGCTGCGGAGTGAAGAAATAACCCTGGTTGTGCATGGTGTAGGCGGAATGACCATCAAGGTGAACACGGAAAGATATCTTCTTCGAGTCAGAGTGAAAACCCCCAAAGGAGCGGAGAAGGCTCATGAACTGATCTGTTACGGCCTGGATGAGATTGCCAAGGTGCACAAAGTTGTCAAGCTGGAAAAGTTGCAGAAGTTCTTCCCAGAAGTGAAGCTTGAGGAATTAAGGAGGCCGGAAAAGATTGATCTGCTCATCAGCCATCGCGAGGGAAGACTTGCTCCACAAAGGGTTAAAGTTGTTGGGGACCTCGTCTTGTGGGAGAGTCCATTGGGAATGACAGTGGGCGGAGCACACCCCGACCTGTTCGAGGAGATAGAGGTGGCAGCACATGAGTCCAGAACACACTTTGCTCGCTCCATGAGAACTGCTGCAGTCAAGTATGAGGAGATAGTTGAGAGCCCAAGTACTGAAGCAGCCCGTATGCAGCGAAAGGACAGTGCAAAGGAAACGGTTACAGTTGCTGCAAACCGTGAGTTCCTGGAGTGGTGGAGATGGGACAGCATCGGAGCAGCCTGTGAGCCAAAGTGTGGAGGATGTCGCTGTGGAAACTGCCAACCAGGAGGAAAGGAAATGACACTGGCTGAAGAAAGGGAGCTTGAAATAATAAAAGAAGGACTCACCTATGTCCAAGGAGACTCTCACACAACATCGCCGCATTGGGATGCAAAGTATCCATGGACAGAAGATCCTGCCTCGCTCCCCAACAACAAAGGTGCAGTTGAAGCTACATTCTTGAGAACAGAAAGACAACTAAGGAGGGAGCCAGAGTGGAAATCAGCATACAGAGCCCAGGTCCACGAGATGGTTGAGAGGGGCGCAGCCGTAAAACTCACTAATGAGGTCATCAGCAAGTGGACAGGACCAGTGTGGTATGTAAGCCATTTGGTGGCGCCAAACCCTCACTCAGTGACGACTCCAGTCCGGCTTGTGTGGAACAGCAGCCAGAAGTGCAGGGGAGTGAGCATGAATGATATTCTGCTAAAGGGGCCAGATGTTTTAAACCCGATCAGAGCTGTGCTGCTGAGATTCAGAAGAGGTGTGTATGCTGCACTTGGAGACATCAGGAAGATGTATAATTCAGTGTGGCTAGAAGAGCGAGAGATGCATCTCCACCGATTCCTTTGGCGGGACAATCCAGATGAGGAGATGGGTCAATATGCCATCACAAGGGTGAACATTGGAGACAGACCAGCCGGTTGCATTGCACAGGTAGCTATGCGGGAGACAGCAAGATTGGCCATCTTTGCTCACATGGAAGAGGAGCGCAGAGTCCTGGAAAAGGACAGTTATGTGGATGACATTCTAACTTCCCATAACAGCCTGGAGGAACTAGACAAGATGACTGAAGGCGTTGAAGAAATTCTGAGAGCCGGAGGCTTCTTTCTGAAACCGTGGGTCCGGTCAGGCCAAAGTGGGAGGCCGGAGGCTGCAGCAAAGGTCCTGACATCAAGAGTGGAAGGGATGGAGAAGAAAACCTTCATCCTCCCAAACCAAATGAGGGATGAAGATAACAAAGCCCTGGGCATTGGATACAAGGTAGAGGAGGACAAGCTCTACATGATGACCTCGATCAACTTTTCCAAAAGGAAAAAGAAGATGAGAGTAGGCAAGGATCTTCTCAGAATGGAGGTGAAACCTGGAACGCCTAACCCACTGACAAGAGGGGACCTGTTAAGCCAAGTAGCTGGACTCTACGACCCCATCGGTTTGGTATCACCTCTGAAACAGAAGGGCGCTATCCTTGTTAGGAGAGCATTCCAGGAGGCAGGAGGAGGGAAGTTGACCCGTGAGACCTGGGATAAACCACTGTCAGAGAGTCTCAGAGAAGAAGCCATTCAGCTGTTTGAGGAGTATGCGCAGCTTGGACAAGTTCAGTTTCAAAGAAGCCTGACACCAGCTCACTGGAAAGGGAAACCATGGGGAATCACATTCTCAGACGGGAGTGACAAATCATATGGAGCTGTGATGTACCTGAGGTGGAACACTAGTAATGGAGTCGATATCCGGTTTGTAGAGTCGAAAGCCAAGCTGACTCCACTGGATCAGAAAGGGGAGGCCGTGAAGGCTGAGATCTGCGGCGCTGTCTTTGCAGCCAGGCTCAGGAAGTACGTTGAGAAGCATGGAGGCCTGGAGATAGAGCGATGGCTCCACCTGGTGGACAGTCAAACAGTCCTAGGAGCCATTCAAAGAGAGAGTTATGGGTACCAAACTTTCTTTGCGAACAGAGTGGGTGAAATCCAGAAGGCTGGCTCAGTTGAAGACTGGTGGTGGATCCCTGGAGAGCATAACATTGCTGACATCATTACAAGAGGAGGCACTCATGAAGATCTAAAGGAGGATTCCACATGGCAGGATGGGCCAGAGTTCCTAAAGTGGCCAGTGGAGGAGTGGCCTAAAAAGTCAGCAGGAGAGGTTGCAGTGCACGCTAGAGAGAGTGTCAACAGACTCCAGAGAAAGGCATTCTCAGCAGGAATGACAAGGGCTCAAGCTAAGATAAGCCAAGCAAGTGCCCCACAAAAAGACCTGAAGGATGAAAGTGGAGAGAAAAGTATGGCCGCTGATCCAGCTCTTCTGGCAGGAAGGGCACCCAGGAGATGGGAAATAAAGAACCTACTGGAAGTGAGGAATTACAGCTCCTTGTCCAAGCTGGTCAGGATCATCGCCTGGATATGGCGAGCTGCCAAGAAGTGGATAGAGATGAAAAGCCAGTCAAGAACTCAAGAAGCTAAGCATAAAGTGTCATCACTAAAGGAAAAGGCCAAGCAAACTGTGCTTACAGTGAGAGAGCGTGAAGATGGCCTCAGGGATCTCTTTAGTGAAGCTCAGGAAGGTGTAGCTTTTCCTGACACTACCCTAAGCAGACTGGCAGTATACAGAGATGCGGACTCTGAGCTCTTGGTTTGTGGAGGCAGGATTCAGATGTTTGATGAAGACAAAACTGCAGTGCCCGTCTTACCATACGAGGCATGGGTGTCTACATTGCTGGCACAGGAAGCCCACAAGGCAAACCATGAGGGAATAGCAGGAACCTTGCTCAGGATGAGGAAAAAAGCCTGGGTAATCAAAGGTCGAAGAATTGCAAAACAAGTAGTAGACAGTTGTGTGGTATGCAGGAAAAACAGGGCAAAACAGTGCCAGCAGATCATGAGTGACTTGCCACCAGAGCGAACAGGCCCAGCATTGCCATTTGAGTTTACAACCATGGACCTGTTCGGACCTTATGAGGTAAAAGATGAAGTAAGGAAAAGGGTCAAACTCAAAGTCTGGGGGGTTGTATTCTGCTGCATGGCTTCAAGAGCCATACACACTGATGTTGTGAGTGACCAGTCTTCTGAGGGATTTCTGCTGGCCTACCAAAGATTCTCTGCACTGAGGGGACACCCTAGGAAATTGTGGACAGATCCTGGCACAAACTTTGTAGGGGCCAGACCTGCTCTGGAGGAGCTTCACAGATTTCTGAGCAGACTGAACAGGTCTCAGATTGAAGAGGAAGCTGTCAATCATGGAACAGAGTGGTCATGGAGGATTCACCCTGCAGACTCTCCCCACAGAAATGGAGCAGCAGAGGCAGCTGTCAAGATAGTGAAGCGAGCCCTGAACAACCTTGGTGGTGATGGAGTTCTCACATGGGGGGAATTCCAAACATTCCTCTTCATGGCAGCCAACCTGGCAAATGAAAGACCGATAGATGCCAGGATTCAAAGCCGAGAGGACTGTGTGGAATACATCAGTCCCAATTCCCTCATACTGGGACGAGCCAGCCCAAGAGGAGACCCAGGAGATTTCAAGTTTGAAGGTTACCCATACAAGAGACTCCAAACCATACAAGCAGAGGTCAGCAAATTCTGGAAGAAGTGGTGCCAGCTAGCTGGTCCTAACCTGTTCATAAGGAGCAAGTGGCACACAAGAGAGAGGAACGTTGCAGTGGGAGATGTGGTCTGGCTGGCTGACCAAAATGCCTTGAGGAGTCAATATAAATTGGCCAGGGTAGTCAGTGTTAATGCTGACCGAAGAGGAATCGTCAGAGATGTAAATGTGAGGACCTTTCCAAGCTACCCTGTTCCAGTCATGAAGCCAAGCACAGGGGACACAAGCAGACAAGGAGCCAGGAAACTCTTAAAGAGAATCCCTGTGTCCATTCTCTGCAGGGATGTGAGACGACTGGTCATCCTTCTTCCTGTTGAAGAGCAACGATAGAATGAATAGATAGAGTGTGACCTCCTTGGGTTGAGCAACCAGGAGGTCAAGTGGGAGGTGTAAAGACAGAGATCGCATTTAGATTAAAAAACCTCTAGTGGCATGGAGGGGAGATGCGCAAATCACACGTGTTCGATTTGCGCACACACCGGGCGGCACTTGCCTGATTACGGCACGTGAGGTGAGTGAGCACGGGTGAGGAAATAAAGGTCCGCGATTTCCGGCCGGGCTAGGAAGGGTTTGTGCATTGGAGGACACGAGAGCACGCATTGGTTTTCAACCTAATCCTGATCCTAATCCTAAATCCGAATAAGACTACGGAATGTTTGTTGGTCATGTTCAGAAAGATTCATGTTCAATAAAATCAAGGAGAAGGATTTGAGCTGTCCTGCGTCCTCTGTGTAACAGTGCCATTTCAAGTTGGGCAAGCACAGTTTAAAACATCACCCAGATAACTTGACACTGAGAGACCACAATAAACCCGTCTGTGACACACAACTATCCTGCCTTGGTCTTCTTTTGCGGTACGGTCCAGCCGTAAGTGTGGTCGTCCTAACAAGTGGTGTCAGAAGTGGGATCCACGTTACAGCAAAAGATGCCAAAGCAGGGAAAGAAAAGTGGCCAAGAAGAACCAGAAGAGGGGCCAAGCGGAGCATGTGCTCCAGACATCAGGACGGGTGCAAAGACAGAAGAAAAGCTTGATAAACTAGCTGGTCTGTCGAAATCACTCATTCAAGCACAAACAGAGCGGGACCAGCAAAGAGAGACAGAGTCCTCCTGTCAAGAACAGAGATGGAGACGCATGCAGCATCAAGTCTCCCAAATTCAGCAGCAAGTGGCTATGATGACCGAAGAACAAAGAACAGAGCTGGACACGAGGGATGAAATCCACCCTCCACAACGAGGTGATGATGACAAAGGTCGTGACAACCATGATGGGGATTCTGATGACCCAGGTGAGAGGATGAGCCCGACAAGTTGGGATTTCACACAACGGAGGGATCCCAAACTGCTGCCATTTGCTCCAGATGATGACATTGAGCATTTCCTAGCCACTTTTGAGAGAATGGCCCGAGTATGTCGCTGGCCTAAAGATGGATGGGCGGTGCGGCTGGTTCCGTTACTGACTGGCAAAGCACGCAGTGCTTATGTTCTGATGGACCTGAAAGACTCAGGTCCATCAGAACATGCAATTTTGGCAAAATATGAAATTACATCTGAAACCTACCGTAGACGATTCCGCTCTCTCAAGATTGAGCCTGGTGAAACTCCACGAGAGCTGTATGTGCATCTGAAAGACCTCTTCTGCAAATGGGTTAAGCCAGAGAAATCCACAGTTAAAGAACTGTCAGAGACTATTATTCTTGAACAGTTCCTGAGGATGGTCCCCCCCAGAGCTGGAGATCTGGGGGGGAGAGCACGGTCCTGGGACTGCAGAGGAAGCTGCACGCCTGGCAGAGGTCTTCACATCAGCCAGGAGAGGGAGCCGAGCTGCCACCTTCGGCTGGGAGAACCACCAGGCCCATTCAAGTAGGTCCTCTGGGGGTGAACAGGGGTCTGGTCAGCCATGGGGTAGAGGGTTTTCAAGTGATGGGCAGTTTACTCCCCAGGCCACAAGCCATGCTAAAAAACCTCCCCCTCGAACCCCTAAACAAGAGGTTAGATGTTACCACTGTAATGGTTTAGGTCACACAAAACCATTTTGCCCAGCTTTGAGCCAACCTAGACCATCTACGGTAAGGGACGCAGGCCGTACAGCCCCAGTGTTGATCAATGGACAGCGTGAGATAGCACTACTGGACTCGGCATGCTTTCAGACAGTAGTTTTGTCCAGTTTGATCCCCAGAGAAAAATGGAGTCAAGATAAATCAAGGATAAGCTGTATTCATGGAGATGAACATGTTTATCCTACAGCTGAAGTTTATCTGACTGTGGGGGTGGGGGGGGGGCAGACTTTCCTGTTGACTGTGGCATTAGCTCCAACATTGCCATATACAGTGATTCTAGGCAATGATGTACCCACACTCTATGCCCTTATGACCCAGCCAATATGTAAACCTGATGGGAGCAGGGATGACGGTCAGAGTTCAGTAGCCGATTTCAGTGAGCCACTGACTAATCCAGTCACATTGCCTGTAAAACCATGTAATGTCACCACCAGAGCACAGAGTGCAGGGGGCGTCCTCAGAGAGCTACCGTTCTTTGGGGTTGACTGGAAAGCAGGGCCAGTTAAACCAAAAAAAATCAACAGCCAAAAGAAGACAGGAGAAGCTAAAGGGTTCGTTTAGACAAGGAGCACAAAGCTCTCCTACACCCCCTGAACTGCTTGATTTTGAGTTTCCCCTAGATCTGAGCTCGCTACAAAAACAAGATGCTACATCGAAGCAGTGGTTTGGGAAGGTGACAGAGGTGGAGGGGGTTCAGCAAAATAACCCAAGCTGTTCAGATGATGCCACCTACATAGTAAAAGAGGGCCTTCTCTATCAGAAAACAGGAAAACTGAGACTTTAGCACTGCCACAACAGTTCAGACAGAGAGTTATGGAGTTGGGTCATTCAATTCCATGGGCAGGTCACATGGCTTCCCAGAAAACTCTGAACAGGATTGGAAGCCGCTTTGTTTGGCCAGGGATGTACACTCAAGTCTCTCAGTTCTGTGCTTCTTGTGAAATCTGCCAACTAACCTCTGCTAAAGGAGTGACACGTGCCCAATTACAGTCTTTGCCTGTTATTGACACACCTTTTGAGAGGATAGGCATGGACATTGTAGGCCCACTTGAGAAAAGCTCCTCAGGCCACCGTTACATTTTGGTTATTTGTGACTATGCCACACGCTACCCTTAAGCCTTCCCTGTCAGGTCTTTCAAAGCTAGACAGCTAGCGGATTGCCTTTTACAGCTTTTTTCTAGAGTGGGCATCCCCAAGGAAATCCTAACAGACTGTGGGACTAATATTTTGTCCAAACTGTTGCAGCAGGTTCATCAACTGTTAGGAGTGAAGGGCATTAAGACCACCCCTTACCACCCACAGACGGATGGGCTGGTGGAGCGCTCTAACCGGACAATGAAAAACATGCTGCGCAAGTTTGTGTCTCACCCAGGTTCTGATTGCTATCGCTGGCTGCCATACCTGCTGTTTGCCTACAGAGAGGTCCCACAAGCATCCACGGGTTTCTCCCCCTTTGAACTATTGTACGGCCGCCAGGTAAGAGGACCGCTGGACCTGCTGAGACTACTGGGAGAGGTCAAAGCCCGAAGGAGAAAATGTGGTAGCATATGTGGTAAAAATGAGGGAGCGACTGGAGGAGATGACAGCACTTGCACATGAACACATGGAGTCGGCTCAACGAAACCAGAAAGTGTGGTATGATCGGAAGGCGATTCCGATCATACGAGAGCGAGTCTTTCATCCAGGCCAAAGTGTACTGTTGCTGCTGCCAACCAGTGACTGCAAGTTGCACACTAAGTGGCATGGACCATATGAAATCAGTAAACGTGTGGGTAAGGTCACATATGAACTTTTTATGCCCGACAGGTTTAAAAAAATACCAGACTTTTCATGTTAACCTGCTGAAGGAGTTCCAGGTGTGCCCGGAGCCTGTGCGCCAGCAGTTTTTGGTCTGTGCGGTCAAGGAGGAGGATACCGTGGCCAAGTTCTTTCCAGCCACCACCACCACAGCGGAGCCACCAGAGCTGGACCTGTCACATCTGTCTCTCACTCGGCTGGCGGAGGTGAAACCCCTGCTTGACTCAGAGCTCTTCAGAGAGACACCAGGTTTCACTTCACTGGTGCAACACAGGATTCGGCTGAAGGGAGATGCCCCAGTGCGTCAGAAGAGCTACAGGATTACTGAGCGGCTGATGCCTCTGCTGCAAAAGGAAATTAAGCTGATGTTAGAGCTGGGAATAATTGAGGTTTCCTGCAGTGAGTGGTGCAGTCCCATTGTATTGGTTCCAAAGAAAGATGGTTCTCTCAGATTTTGTATTGATTTCAGATATCTGAATACAGTGTCCAACTTTGATCCATACCCAATGCCTCGGATTGATGATCTGCTGGAGAGAGTTGGGAGAGCTCAGTACATCACCACACTGGATCTCAGCAAAGGCTACTGGCAGGTCGCCTTAGCACCAGATGCCAGGGAGATGACAGCTTTCAGAACACCATTTGGTATGTATCAATTCAAGGTCATGCCATTTGGTCTCCAGGGGGCGCCAGCCACATTTCAAAGGCTAATGGACCATGTTCTGAGAGATTTGTCTGACTCTACGGCTGCATATCTGGATGATATAGTTATTTTCAGCCAGACATGGGAGGAGCATATGGTTCACATGCAACAGGTGCTGCGGAAAATAGAGGCAGCCGGCCTCACCATTAACCCTCACGAGTGTGCTGTTGCCCAAACAGAAGTGAAGTACTTGGGTTAAATCATTGGATTTGGACAGATTAAACCACAGCTGGAGAAAGTGGAGGCCATTCAATCCTTTCCGGTTCCCACCACCAAAAAGAAACTGAGGGGATTCCTCAGGTTGGTGGGCTGGTATTGTAAGTTTGTGCCTCAATTTGCTTATAGAGCTGTTGTGCTGACTGATCTAACCAAAGCCTCTGCTTCAAGCAAGGTTCATTGGACGGATGAGTGTGACAGAGCTTTCAGGGACCTCAAGGAAGCCATCTGCACTCACCCAGTCCTCCACAGTCCTGACTTTGAGAAGCCGTTCATCCTGTAGACTGACTCTTCTGGAGTGGGCCTGGGAGCAGTGTTGCTGCAGGAGGTGGAAGGAGAGAGGAGACCTGTGGTGTTTCTAAGTCGAAAACTGATGGACAGGGAGACCAGCTACTCGACAGTGGAAAAGGAGTGCTTGGCGATGAAGTGGGCCATCGACACCCTCAGATATTATCTGCTGGGACGGCACTTCTTCCTGGAAACTGATCATCGGGCTCTGCAGTGGTTGCATCGCATGAGGGAGGCCAACATGCGCATCGCGGGATGGTACCTGGCCCTGCAGCCTTATGACTTCACGGTGAACTACAGGTCAGGGAAGTCAAATGTGGTGGCAGACTGTTTGTCCATAATGTCGGAGGATTGAGGTACTGTTCTCTGTGGGGAGAGGGAGGAGAAAATGTAACGAAGAGGACTTCGTTCCCTGTAACTTGAGATGGGGTTGGGGGAATATTGCACTATGCACTTTGACCGGGTACATGCACTTTAATAATTGCACAGGCGTTTGTAAACAGTTGCACTTTATTGGATTTATAGAGTTTGCACATGGCATATGTGCACACTTAAAAACAGTTCATCTTTATTGATGGGTGATACATTTATTGTCCTTTTTAAATCTGTGCAGGTAAGTTCTGTTATGGCCACATGGTTCCACCTGCAAAAGAGGGACATGAGAGTTAATGTGCATTTGTGGTAACTGAACGCTAAGATGAGACGTGACTAATATCATATGTTGTGCAAAAGTGTGTGTTAGTATATTGGGAAGGGTAAAGTGTGTGTAATGGTACTCACCAGTCTCTTTTGTCTCCAGGGTGTTCGGGCAAAAGGCCTCCCCAGGAAACAAGCCCCATATTTATAGTTCCGGGGGCATCCAAGTGGATTAGTGTGGGTGTGGGAAGATTAGTGTATGTGATTATTGTAATGTGCTGGAATTGGAGATGAGGGGGTGTTTGTAAATAAATGTGTGTGGGGGTGTGTATATAGGAGAATGGTAGGTATAATGATAAAAGAAAAGTGTTGTCAGAAGGAGAGCATGTCAGCATGGGGAATGGTTTCTCCCTCCTTAACTAGGCACCCTATATAAGGGGCCATTTTGTTATCAGTGGGAAGAGTGTTTTCCCATGTGGTTGCTGCATGAGTTGGAGGACGTGTGCCATGTTACCTGAGACCACAATAAACCCGTCTGTGACCGTCTGTGGTCTTCTTTTGCTGTAAGGTCCAGCCGTAAGTGTGGTCGTCCTAATACCAGACAAAATCACAAGTGAATCAGTCCAAGATCTGTGAGACATTACAACCTGATCTTTGAGGACGATCGACACATGGCGAGTTTCGAAGGGAACTCCCTCAAGCATCTCCGCTTCATCCACCACCTCCTCCAGATCCGCTGCTCCCTCCTGGGTCGCCTCCAACTCATCGTGAAAAGGGAATACATGAGTTTACTTTTACAAATCATATAACATTATTGCTGTGAAAAAGGTTTATTTTGTGCATTAGTTCTGCTATGTGGTGCACCGACATCTCCTGTGAGTACAAGACTGTTAGAAAGGAAAATGCAGCTGTGCCTGATCCTCACACTGCAATTTTCAGTTTACAATGGGGTTTTTTGCGCATTGAACAATTATCCAAACAAATGTTAAATACCCTGAATATATATATAAAAAAGATGTAGTGGAAGTTGTTGCAGTAAAATATCTAGTAGAATAAAGTACGAATGTCTTTACGCATCATGGAGAGACTATTGCAAAACAATGCAATAGGGCTCATCTTAGCCAGCTGCAGTTCTAACAATGAGAAGATTTTAAGTCTAACCTGGTTCCACAGGAGAGGAAGCTGGTACCTGAAGGTTCTGCCTCCCATTCTACAGTTAGAGACTATAGAAACGACAAGTAAGTCTGCATCCATAGAGAAAATTATTCTATTGAGATAATATGGCACAGTGAATTATTTAATATACATAGATATGGAGCTTTGTCATTAAGAATTGTGTTTGGGGGAATGATTCTGAAGTTGAATCTTCAACTTCAGGAGAAATATGAATATTTTTCGAGTTCCTGTCAGTGCTCGCGGTGCAGAATTCTGAATCAACTAAAGGATTTTGACAGATTAATTGGGACATTATGTTACCAAGGAATTAAATTAGTTGAGATAGAAGTGGCAAATGCATGGTCTAGTTTTTCACCATCCTTTTCAGACGGGATATTTCTTATCTTCATAAGTTGTGGGAGAAGGTTTTCCTCAAGACTTCTTGTGTGATTTTGCTGTATTGTCCAGTCTCTTTATGTAGAATTACAAAGATGTTTATATCTTTAAGAGATTCCTGAAGTTTATCGATTCAAATAGTTTAATCTGGCGTTGTTGATAAATAAAGCTGAGTTTCATCTGCATAGCAATGGAAATGTATGTGGTGCTCTCTGGTATTATTAGATTTAATAAAGCATATATGTTGTGAAAAGTATTGGTCTCATCACTGAACCCTATGAACTCCATCACAAACTTGTGTATACGGAGTCATTTTTCTTTAAAGCAAACTGGAATCTATTTAATAACTATATGTATAGTATATATATCTTCAAATGGATGCCACTGTTGTTCTGACTGCTGGCTTTGCAAGAAGGTAACCTATTTGCTTACCCACTAACAAACTTTACAGTGTAACAACATGTCAAGTACATTATTTTGTGTTTACAGTTCCAAAATCATATTTACAGCCTTGTGAAAGCAGTAGCACATCCGATACAGCCAACAACATGCATTCATTCAATAGAAGCAAACAATGTGAATTTGACTCATATATATGTAACATGGCACATCTTGTATATTCATATAAAAAGAAACCTCGGCTGATTTGTTTCTTGGGTTTTCTGCCTCGGCATAAGACTCACACAATAGCACACAAGCCTTGCTGCTCTATCTCACCTCTGCAAGACGGACCTACAGCCCACACAACATATTGTTCATGTATAAGTCAGCAGCAGCAGAGACAATTATGGCGATGGCTCCTGATGTCCTTGGCTGGGGTATCTGTTTGATCCCCCGTCCTGTCAGGAGGAAACTTCTTCCTGTTCAATTGCTTTGTGAAAAATGAGTCAATTACTGCATTTCTTTGAGAAGATTCCCATTTTAGGTGAGGAGAGTCATCTATCATCAAAGGTTTGGAGGCGCAAGCTTGCTGACCCTGCAAGAAATCAAAAACCTAACCGATTTAAAATTTTGGCCCTTCCCTTTAAAGCGCTTGTGTGTATATCTCTGTCTATAAGTATGTGTGAGATACATAGATCCCAGGTAACGTATGATCTGAAGGCAATTTGCCATGAACTGTGAGCACCTTCTCTATCAGCATATGAATATGTCCTGATGACTTACCTGTCTCATCAGTCAGATTTCAGCTGCAGCAAAAGCCCCTTGTTCTCCAGCCTGATTCCTAATGCAGCACATCCTCTGCTCTGCAATCCTTTTCTCAAATATTCATCATATTCCTCTGAGATCAAATATTGTAAGTGTGACCTTGTGCATACATCATTATGTGGAGTAACACCAGACGCATGTGTTATGTGTTGTTGATCCTCTAAAATGTGTATAATCAGCAAAAAGTTCCTTTGGTGAGATCGTATTTTATTTTTTGTGAGAGGATGAGGTCAAGTGTAAGAGCAAAATCACTATACAGAGCCCAGTTTCTGTTAAAGTGATGGATACTATGAGAACAGGGTGTTTTGGCCCTGTAAAGGCAGAGAGCTTGCCACGGAAGATTGCAGCATTGATCCGTATCACTCATACTATGTGTGAGGTGTACTTTGTTGGACAGAAAGGAAAAGGAGAATTCACATTTTGATGAGAACTTCCGAATAATAATAATAATTTCATAAGAAACAGTGTATATTTTATAATATCACTGCCCTATCAGCTTTCAGTTTACATCCCTGCCACTTGAGCAATCAAGGACAAAAACAGGCTGAAACCAAATGTATCCAGTTACAATGGCACAGCCAGTGATGTGGCTGAAGTCTGGTCCCCCAACTTGCTATGGTTGACACTAAATCAGAAGTCTGATCTCTGTCCATGGGCTTCCCTCTTCCTTAACATATTAAGACCTGAGGTTTCAAATTAAAACTCAAACTAATACCTGAGCATCTTCATATGATCCCCTGAAATTTGAGTATTTTTTAAGACCTAGCAGAATTGCTAATGTCCTTAATCGTGACTCTTGACTCAGCCTTGGTCAGTGGGTCATCAAGAACAGCATCTGGGTGGGAATATTCTCCATGTTTATTTTCATGGTGGTTTCTGTCAATGAATTGCTGTTCTCTGCTTGAATATCGCTCCTGAAAAAAGTGTTTTCTGCATTTTTGGAGAGCTAAAAAAAGAGCAAACTTCATTTCCCATTTTCACTCTGAGACACATCCTCCTGTTTCTCTAGACAGGCTTCATGCTCTCCTGACCTCCTCCAAACCACCTACTTATTACGTTGGGTTCCACAAGTCGGATGGTGGAGCCGCTAAATATTTAACAAAACGCATGCTGTACTTTTAGTGTGAGGTGGTGAGACAACAGTGTTCATAACAGAAAATGTTTTTTCTGCTTCAGCTGTGCCTACAGCAACAGTATCAGCTGCAGGGGCGAGTGGAACCATAATGCAGGTTCTTTGACTCCATCAGGCCTCCGTCACAAAAACCATCAGACCACTGATTCTGTGGGTTATTGGTTCAAGACCAGTTCTACATTTTTCCACTATGTTCTTTTATAAATATTATTTATAATAGCTAGGAGCCGGTGGGGGCATCATGTGTACTATATAGTCATAACAGAAGCCCAGTGTAGGCAGTATTAATATTTTGCCAAAAATCGAATAAATTATAAATAACTTGGAGAAACATTACCTTCCATCCTCTCTCTCTCTCTCTCTCTCTCTCTCTCTCTCTCTCTCTCTCTCTCTCTCTCTCTCTCTCTCTCTCTCTCTCTCTCTCACACACACTCACAAACACGCCTTCTAATGCCCTGGCTGACAATAAAGTGCATTACCATACCATAAAGTAACAAGCATCTGTCACACATCTCTGTGCACCGAGACTATCTTCTATGATGCATTACAGCGGGCTAAAAAAAGACTAACCTGCCTCTCCTCCAGTCGTACAAATTTCACAGGAGATAATGATTACCACTCAATAAATTTGTTGTTTATCATGCTGCTAGCGGATCCATTAATAACTACTTTTTTTTTAATACTACATATGATTTAGTATGCACTCATATTTCATGTTAGATACAGGTTAACACAGCAGTATTTTTACTTTAAGAGCGATTTTACTCCTTGTGATTTCAAGACTAACTACAGGTTCAGAAATTCCAGCTGCATTATTGAGGCCCCCTAAAATACTTCTGTTGTACAATAAACAATATATATTTTTGGAAGTTACACAGTAAGTGGACTTTGAGTTAAGGTTATTTAGTCAGAACAGTTTTTCCATGGTCAAGGAAAACCCTCCACAGTGACCTGCAAGCCAGGGTCATGTGGCCGAGGTAACCAATCAAGTACTAACAAGCTAATCACTGATTAGAGATTTTGAAAGTAAGAAAAGTTTGTGACTATACTGAGAGACATTGGTAAATCTTGCTAGCTGTTGCTCACACGTCAGTTTGATCTTCTGTTACCTTGATAAATTACCATTTGGAAGATTATAATGACCATATGTTTGGTGGATGCTTTTGTCATGTTTCTCATGTTTTCCAGCAAGACATATTGTAATTTTTTGTAGGTTTGAGAATGCGGAACATTGTGTCCGTACGAAACAATGTTTATGTTAGCCAGCTAGCCATTGGGGCATCGTAACACATCCACAGAGAGTAATTGGACAGTACTATCTGTGCAACAAATGTAATGACAGAAGTGATTATATACAGTAAAAATCTCGGATTTCATAGCCGGAGTTTTGAGGACAGCAGGTGTATGAACATAATTACAACATTCCATCTTTCCAATCCAACTCTTTTTGTTTTTAAAAGCAACGCTGATACATTGCCAAACCAGCTGTAGATAGTTCAGCTATCATTCTGTGTGTGTGTGTGTGTGAGAACGAGAAAGAGCCTGAACACTGGTGGTGCTACAAAGGCAGTATTGAAATCACCCGTCTGATCCTCAACAATCTCGTTCCACGCTGAACCTGTCACAGTTCTCTGTGCCCCTCGTCCTCTCTCCTCTCCTTTTTTCCCGCAGGTGCTGCTCGTCTCACTAGATGACCTGGCTCACCAGGCGCACCTGCACTCATCAACTGCTCCCTATATCTGCCCTGGCTGAGCACGGAGTCATCGCCAGTTCGTCCTTGTCACTACAGTGGTAGTTTTTCGTTCTCGGCTCATAGTCATATCCTCCTGTGATTATTCTCCCAGTTAATCCTCGTGTCTGTTCTCCTGTCCTCCAGTTACCCCGTCATCCTGCTCACCTGATTCTCCTTCCCGCTGACGAACTCCCGGAGCCATCAGCTACCCCGTCATCCTGCTCACCTGCTTCTCCATTCCTGCTGAAGAACTCCCGGAGCCATCAGCACTCCCTCGTCCTGCCCTCCTGCCTCTCCCCCGCGCTGAAGAACTCCTCGAGCCATCAGCACCCCGTCTATCCACCTTGTCCCACGTTAAATAAACATTATTGAACGCACCACCTCAGTGCTCTGTGTTTTGCCTCCGCTCTGGGGTCCACCCGTCTCGTATCGTAACAGAACGAACTGGCCATTAAACCGTGGGCCCCGCGGAGACAAACGTACTCCGCCACGCCATTGCGAGGCTAGGGAGCCTGATAGGACAACACGACCAGACCCTCCAGGGACTTGTTAACTCCGTGAACTCCGTTGGGATTTTGCTCACACAGCTTCAGGAGCGCCTCAACTTCTCCTCCGCATCTTCCTCGCAGGAATCCTCCACCCCAACGCCTTCCGACCCTCCTGTGGCTCCCACCCATGATCCCCACATGCCCACACCTGAACGCTACTCCGGTGAGTTGGGGTCTTGGCGGCGTTTCCTGCTCCAGTGCTCACTTGTTTTTGATCATCAGCCCCGTAGTTATGATAGTGACCGTGTTAAAATAGCTTTTGTTGTGAGTCTCCTCTCGGGCCGGGCTGCGCAGTGGGCCACGGCGCTGTGGGAACGAGACTCACGATTTAATTTCTCATTTGACCAGTTTCAAGCTGAAATGAAAAAGGTCTTTGACCACCCAGTTCGGGGCAAGGAGGCAGCCAATCGCTTGCTTTCGCTCCGACAGGGGACACGCTCAGTGTCGGATTACGCCATTGAGTTCCGCATTCTCGCTACGGAGAGCGGATGGGATTCGCTTGCGCTACAGAGCATATTTTCTCATGGCTTAGGGGATAATATCAAAGATGAGTTGGCAGCTAAAAATGACTCAGAATCCCTGGATTCTTTAGCCATTAGGTTAGATAACCGCCTTAGGGAGAGAAAGCGTGAGCGAGCAGGACGTCAGCAGGCCCCAGCTTCACTTCCCCGTACCTCAGTCACTCCTGGGTGTTATCGTCGAGAAGGGTCAGCTTCGGGCAGATCCAGCTAAGGTTCGAGCAGTGAGCGAGTGGCCAACCCCCGGGACCAGGAAACAGCTGCAGTGCTTTCTTGGCTTCGCTAACTTCTACCGCCGGTTCATACGGAACTTCAGTAAGGTCGCTACACCACTCACCAAACTCACCTCACCTAAAATCTTGTTTTCCTGGTCTCCTAGTGCAGAAAGAGCATTTGTGGAGCTCAAGAGGTTGTTCTCCACCGCCCCAGTACTGGTGTACCCTGATCCGGCCCTGCAGTTCGTGGTGGAGGTGGATGCCTCCGACACCGGGGCCCGGGCGGTCCTCTCCCAACGTTCCCCAGGGGACGGTAAGATGCACCCTTGTGCCTTTTTTCACACCGTTTTCCCCCCGCTGAGCAGAACTACGATGTCGGTAATCGTGAGTTGCTGGCCGTGGTCTTGGCGCTGGGAGAGTGGCGCCACTGGCTGGAAGGATCGGAGCACCCATTCCTCGTCTGGACGGATCATAAGAACTTGTCGTACCTCCAGTCAGCCAAACGACTTAACCCTCGAGAGGCTAGATGGGCTCTATTCTTGGGCCGATTCAACTTCTCCTTTACTTACTGACCTGGTTCCCGCAACCTCAAGCCTGACGCTCTCTCCCGGCAGATGGCTCCTGCGATCCTCAGTCAGGCACCTGAGACCATCCTTCCTGCATCGTGGCGGCGGCCTTCTGGGAGGTGGAGGCTCGGGTCAAGGAGGCCCAGCTCACGGATCCCGGTCCAGGTAACGGTCCTCCTAACCGCCTTTATGTTCCGGCTTCCCTTAGATCCCAAGTGCTAGTTTGGGGCCACGCATCCAAGCTTGCCTGCCATCCTGGGATCCAGCGGACGCTGGAGTTCATCCGCCGGCGTTTTTGGTGGACCGGCATGACGCAAGATATCCAGGCCTTTATCGCCGCGTGCCCGGTCTGCGCCCGTGGGAAGGCCTCTCGCCAACCTTCCTCGGGGTTACTCCGACCACTTCCCATCCCAAGCCGCCCATGGTCCCACATCGCAGTTTATTTCGTCACGGGGCTCCCTCCCTCGACAGGTAACACCACCATACTTACCATTGTGGACCGCTTTTCTAAGGGCGTGCATTTTGTCCCTCTTCCCAAACTCCCCTCGGCCCTAGAGACAGCTGCCCTTCTCACCCAGCACGTGTTCCGGCTGCACGGTCTGCCCCTGGATATTGTCTCCGACTGCGGGCCACAGTTCACCTCACAGGTGTGGAGGGCATTCTGCCGGGCTCTGGGGGCCTCGGTCAGCCTGTCCTCGGGTTATCACCCCCAGACCAACGGACAGACCGAGCGAGCTAACCAGGACTTGGAGACAGCCCTCCGCTGCGTTTCTGCCCGACACCCCTCGTCCTGGAGTTCACACCTGGCCTGGGTCGAGTACGCCCACAACTCCCTGACTAGCTCAGCCACAGGTATGACCCCTTTCACAATAATGAACGGCTTTCAACCCCCCTTGTTCCCGTCGCAGGAGGAGGACGTGGCCGTCCCCTCCGTTCAGCTCCATCTGCGCCGCTGCCGGAGAATCTGGAGGGAGGCTCGGGGCAGCGTTGGTCCGTACGGCGGCCAGGAATGAAAGGACGGCCAACCACGGTCGTACTGCCGCTCCTACCTACACACCTGGGCAGAAGGTGTGGCTTTCCGCCCGGGACATTCCACTCCAGGTGGAGTCTAAGAAGTTGGCTCCCCGTTACATCGGTCCGTATGTGGTGGAGAAGGTAATAAATCCGGTGACGGTACGCCTTAAGCTTCCCGCCGCTCTCAAGGTGCATCCGACCTTCCACACCTCCCTCGTTAAACCTGTCTCCACCTGTCCTCTGAGCCCTCCGGCCGAGCCCCCGCCACCCACCCGGCTCATCGACGATCATCCGGTCTACACTGTCTCCAGAATCCTGGATGTCAGACGACGGGGCAGGGGGTACCAGTATTTGGTAGACTGGGAGGGATACGGCCCAGAGGAGAGATCTTGGATCTCCCGGCGACTCATCCTTGACCCTACCCTCCTCCGAGACTTCTATCGGGCCAATCCGGACCGTCCTGGTGGGACGCCCGGAGGCGTCCGTTGAGGGGGGGGGTACTGTCACAGTTCTCTGTGCCCCTCGTCCTCTCTCCTCTCCTTTTTTCCCGCAGGTGCTGCTCGTCTCACTAGATGACCCGGCTCACCAGGCGCACCTGCACTCATCAACTGCTCCCTATATCTGCCCTGGCTGAGCACGGAGTCATCGCCAGTTCGTCCTTGTCACTACAGTGGTAGTTTCTCGTTCTCGGCTCATAGTCATATCCTCCTGTGATTATTCTCCCAGTTAATCCTCGTGTCTGTTCTCCTGTCCTCCAGTTACCCCATCATCCTGCTCACCTAATTCTCCTTCCCGCTGACGAACTCCCGGAGCCATCAGCTACCCCGTCATCCTGCTCACCTGCTTCTCCATTCCTGCTGAAGAACTCCCGGAGCCATCAGCACTCCCTCGTCCTGCCCTCCTGCCTCTCCCCCGCGCTGAAGAACTCCCGGAGCCATCAGCACCCCGTCTATCCACCTTGTCCCACGTTAAATAAACATCATTGAACGCACCACCTCAGTGCTCTGTGTTTTGCCTCCGCTCTGGGGTCCACCCGTCTCGTATCGTAACAGAACCCCTTGAATGCTTCTTTTCTTTAGGATACAGACTCGGAAGAAATTTGCAGACAGAGACTATAATAAACACTTTAACCTCACACAAATAATTCACAATTCATATTAGAATTTCGGTGTGAGAGTTAAAAAAGTCCAGCAGATAGATGCACTGTATGAATGTGTGTGTCAGAGGCTGTGAGCGCTTTGAATGGTCTTCAAGACCAGAAAAGCTCTAAATAAATACAGGCCATTTACTGTTTACCTTCGTAGACAATATGTAACAATAACATTATGTTTAAAAACCTTACTGACAGCAAGCATCATAGCAATTTACATGAGCAAAGCCTCTAGTTGCTCTCTTTGTGCGTCTGAATGAACGTTATGTACGGTGGCCCTGAGAGCTCCACGAACAGCAACTTAAGAAAACACATGCATCTTGACAAAACACAAGCAAAGTAAGAAAGGGTTAGGGTTAGGTAAGAAAACATCTTCATCAATTTCACAACACAACACATTATAGAAACGCGCAGCAAATAGTGAAACAAGCTGCAAATAGAGGCAAAACCACAACGGTAGTGTTTCCAGAGGACAGCTAAAAGTGATGGACACTGCTGCCACAGGAGACACAAAAAAAAAGTTCAATACACCATACAAATTTGGTTCCACACAGGGGTCGGCAGTGTTGTGCATGAACGAACGCAAAAGAACGCCTTCATTGAACATGTTCACTTTTGTGAGAACGATGAACTGAACGCACCTCAATGACAAATAATGAATTTGAACGGTGAACACGTTCATATTTCAGCGTCCTACGCTTATAGACGACAGGAAACTTCTCTCTTTATTGGTAACTTTATTAAAGTCCAGCGAACACGACACACTTCTTGTTCGTAACTCCGACACTCCTGTCATCCACTACTGTGTTCTTCACTCCCCTTCCTCATTCACCCTTGACATGCCAACTCATCAGCCAATAGGAGCCTGTCATGCCAGGTAACTCTCCAGCCATTGGTCTAGAACTGTCACTTGCTCCACCCTGACTGGTTCACTGACCCTCTGGAAATCCCAATACTTATTGACATGGTGTAGTTAGCTGAACATAAGTCATAACAAACACATAGCAGTCAAACAGAACATAAACCTAACTACCAGTCCGTTACAATATTATCTGAGGTCTAGCTAAAACGTTACGGAATGTCTTCCTTCTCCTCAGAGCCGGATTAACGCAAAGACAAACTAGGCACGTGCCTAGGGCCTGATTGGCAGGGAGGGGCCCAGACAGAGGGACCAAAAAAAATAAAAAAAAATAAAATAAAATAAAAATATACAAATATCCTATCTACAATTTATTTCAGTTTTAATATATCAATATTTATTAATTAACTAAAAATAGTGACGTTGTTTATCTCTTAACGTTACGTTATGTGACGTCACATTAACGCCAGTCAGTTAAGTCCAGTGCGGAGGTCCGCCGGTCAGGACTAAGCGGGACAATTAAGCTAGCAGGCAGGCAGCCAGGTCGTTTTTTGAGTAGGCTAACATTCAAGATGCTTTCAGGTGCAGCAAAACGTAAAAAGAAGAAAAATGAAGAGGAACAAAAGAAGAGACAGCGGGGGGCTATACAGAAGTTTCTGTCGGGCAGCCGCCCGACAGCTGTAAACCTGCTAGTGTTAGCAGAGCCAGAGGCCGAGCCAGGCCCGGAGACGCGGCCCGAAGACGCAGCGGAAGACGCTTCGGCGCCTTCAACATCAGCGCCATCACAGGAGAATGACAAAATGATGGAAGAACAGCAGCCGGCCAGAAAAAGTGAGCCCAATATAGTTTTGACGGAGCCTCTAGACCCGGAAAGGGTATTGACAAGCTATCCATCTGATCCTGCAAAGTGGGACCAAATTGACGACAGGATGCGGATGCGTGAGTACTTTGCACTAAAACATCCCTGTCAAAATATTGGAGATTTCTCTGCATCACAGAGAAAATATGGAGACATTAACCGAAGCTTAACTAAGGAACATTTCTTTAGAAAAAAGCTAAATGGAGAAACCCTGTCAAGAAGATGGTTAGTGTACTCACCGTCTACTGGCACTGTATTCTGTTACTGCTGCAAGTTGTTCAGTATAAGAGACAATCAATTTGTCACTGGATTTAATGACTGGAAAAACTGTGCTAATCGCTTGCATGAACATGAGAATGGTATGGATCATCGCACTGCTGTGCTGAGTCTATCATCACTTGGAAATAAAAATGCACGCATAGATTCAAACATAGTACAGCAACAGGAGTCTGAGAGAGCATACTGGCTCAACATTCTGAAACGTATAGTGGCAACTATTCAGTTTCTTTCTTCGCGAGGACTGCACTTCCGTGGGGACGATGAGGTAGTAGGATCACCCCACAATGGGAACTTTTTGGGCTGCTTGGAGTTAATTAGTCGCTTTGATCCACTACTGTCAGAACATCTAGCCAGATACGGAAACAAGGGCAGGGGAAATACCAGTTACCTGTCCTCTACAGTTTGTGATGAGTTTATTCAGCTGATGGCTGAGAAGGTTCTGCATGCTATTGTAAAAGAAGTTAAAGATGGCAAGTATTTCTCCATCATTGTGGACTCAACACCTGACATCACACATGTTGATCAGCTCTCTTTGATCATTCGCTATGTCCTGAAGAAAAGTGGGGAGCCTGTCGAGAGATTTTTGGAGTTCATACCACTACATGGTCATACTGCAGAACACATGGAGGAAACACTCAAATCTGAGTTAAAAGAACTGGACATTGATTTGATGGACTGTCGTGGGCAGAGCTATGACAATGCAAGTAATATGGCAGGGAAATATTCTGGACTGCAGGCAAGAATAAAAAATAAAAATCCTAATGCTGACTTCATACCATGTTCTGCACATTCTCTTAATTTAGTTGGTGCATGTGCAGCAGAATGTTGCCTAGAAGCAGTTTCATTTTTTGGCTTCATTCAAAATCTCTACAACTTTTTCTCAGCTTCAACTCGGCGGTGGGAGATTTTAACAGCCCACCTCACAAAATGCGAGCGAGGTCTGACACTGAAGAGCCTTTCCGGCACAAGGTGGTCTGCGAGAGCTGATGCAACAAAAGCTCTGAGATTTGGCTACAAAGCTATTCAAGATGCTTTGAATGAAATCAAAGTTGACCATGGAACCCCCAGAGCTGCTCAATATGAGGCGTGTCAATTAATAACAGTGATGGACACCCTTGAAACTGCAGTTATGACAGTAGTGTGGGATGACCTGCTGAGAAGAATCAATTTAACCAGCAAAGCATTGCAGCAGGTACAAATTGATGTATGTACTGTTCCTATTCTGTACAGTTCACTCATAGAGTTCATAGGACAAGCCAGAAATGATTTTGATGTCTATGAAGCAGAGGCCAAAACCTTCACAGCAACAGAGGGATACAAAGCAGATAGCCAAAGAAGACGAGTGAAGAAAGTTTTGTTCGGTGAGTCTGCAGGTCCAGAGGTGCAGCGCTCAGGCCGTGAAGTATTCCTGATTGACTCACATTATGTCATCTGTGACTGCTTGTCACAAGAATTGAAACGACGCAAAGACGCATACAAAAATGTGGAGGAGAAATTTGGTTTCCTTACTAAAACGAAATCAATGGACATTGAACAAATCCATGCAGCCACAGAAAAGCTGAAGAAAATATACCCTCAGGATCTTGAGGAGGACTTTACAGCAGAGTTTTGCCAGTTCATCTCAATGGTAAAAGATGAAGAATCAGTCATGGCCATGTACAAGAAGCTCCTAGAGCTAGGCTTGAGGGATGCTTTCCCTAATGTGGACATTTGCCTTTGCATGTATCTGACATTACCGATTGCAAACTGTTCAGGAGAAAGATCATTTTCTTTGTTGAAACGAGTGAAAACATACCGGAGAGCAACAGTAACAGAAAAAAAACTGAATGCCTTTGCCCTGTTGGCAATTGAGAATGGATTTACAACCTCCCTGGATTTTGAAGAAATTATCGAGGACTTCGCCTCATCAAAACTTAGGAGAAAGCATCTGTAAAGGTAAGTTTCCCATTTTAAAATCAAATGTAAAATGCATATAAATGAAATGTATAATATAGGGCTATACTTTCTACTATAATGAAATGAAATATGAGGAACAAACCAAGTACATTCAAATCTCAAACAGCTGTCTTTCATCTTATGTATACATTTTATTATTTCTCCACAAGATCGTGATGATGCTGTCAAGACGTGTTTCTGCTGCGATGGAGGCCTGCGATGCTGGAAGGCTGAAGATTATCCCTGAGTGGAGCATGCTAAATGGTTTCCTCAGTAAGTGCTGCTGGTTTTATTTATTAGGGCCCGAGCACCGAAATCGGTGAGAGGACCTATTGAAATTGAAATGATTATTATTATTCCTATTATTATTATTTTGCTGTGTCGTTAATGAATTGGCTTTTTGAGGGCTTTACCATGCTCAAAAAGTTGTAAAAGTTTGCAGTAAGTTAGAAAGTCGTGAAAATTTACGTATTCTGGGGTATTTGGAAATGGGCGTGGCAAAATGGCTCAACAGCGCCACCAACGGAGAGCCCCTCATTTACGGAGATGCACCTCATTTAGCATTCACTGATCCTCACGAAATTGAAGACAGTTGTGTATCATCACCAGATGTACAAAAAAGCCTCTTGGAGCATTATGAAAAACGCAACAGGAAGCCCGCCATTTTGACTTTAGTGGCCATTTTGGTCATATTCCACATTTTTACTTGGAAGTACTCGTCGGAGAGCTTTTATCAGATCAACTTAAAATTTAGACGGCTGCTATCACAACAAGATGAAGATCTAAAGTTATTAAAAAAACAACTTTTTGCTATTGCGTTTGACCGTGGTGTGGCATCAAAGTGTGACGAAACGCCATCAAAACACGAGCTTCTATATCTCATACATATTTGGTCCCATGGACTCCAAACTACACATGTAAGACAAGAGTCGCGACCTGAAGACAACAACACAAAAATCTTGACTTAAAATGACAGCGCCCCCTGGTGGCAGCAGGAAATGTCTTGTTTTTGGTACATGTTCTATTTGTATGTACTTCTCGGAGAGCTTTCATCAGATCAACAAAAAATTTAGATGAGTGTCATCACAACAATATGGAGATAAAAAGTTATCAAAGAAACAACTTTCTGACACACCGTCTGACCGTGGCGTGGCGGCAAAGTGTGATGAACGCCATGAAAACACAAGCTTCTATATCTTAGACATATTTGGTCCCATCGACTCCAAACTAGACATGTAAGACAAGAGTCGCGACCTGATGACATCTACAAAGACACCATGACTTAAAATCATAGCGCCACCTGCTGGCTACAGGAAGTGAAGCGTTTATTCTTGCTGCAGAGCTTAAAACGCACGCAAGGCAGAGACGTGCGCTTGGTCATCGATCGCTCTCTCTTCCCCGACCGCAACAGACTTGAAATTGCCTGTGCTCGGGCCCGTTAGTGCTACAACGTAGCCCTAGTTATTATTTATTGTTGGACAGTTTCTAAATGGTCTTGATAAATGTGAAGCGTTCATGTTTGTCTTCTTGTTCCTGTACTTAATCACAGGTGTGAATATGGGCTCCAGGAGAAGGGACAAGAATTTTTGTTCACCCAATTCAGGCTCGTTTTCCTTGGCTGTCTGAGCAGGTTAGTAAAGAAAAAATATACAAAAAAATATAAACATAAGGTATGGATCAAGTTATTTAATGATTGCTTATTTTTCTACGATGTTTCTGTGATTAAATCTGCTTTTAGAGTGCAGTCTAGTAAAGCACACCGTCCAGAGAAACATCCAGACCAGTGGAGAGAACTGCTGAACAGTCCAGACCAGGAGCTGAGCTGCTGAGTGTTGAATACCAGAAAATGGAAGAGAGGTGATGGTTGTCCATGAAAATAAACATCTTTCTCACTACAGCACACTTTCTCTTACTGCAAATTTTATTGGTCTTTGTATATTTGACTACTTATTTAACTATTCAATTTAATCAACACATTTAATTAAGATTTTCTGCAAAATGCAATAGCTTACAACATTTATCTGATTTGCTCTGTTTACATAGCAATGCTGACACCTATTGGTGATTTACTGGTACTACTGCCTTAACAATGACACTCGCAATGGATAGGACAAGGATAATTTAATAGCATTTAATAGAGCCATGTAATAACGTATAAATCATAAAAATCAAAAAATAGTCTGTTTAATGTACGACACATCCAAAGACTACGCTATGTAAAATGTGAATTAACTTCTTATTAGTAACTTGGGTAAGTTTCAGATTTCAATTCATAAATAACATCAATGGAGGGGGGCCCAAAAAATACAGTCTGCCTAGTGTAGTCCATTTATTTAATCCGGCTCTGCTTCTCCTGAGGAGAGACACTGTCTAAATCGAATGCTTGCACCATGTCGTTGCTCAGTGCCCATGAAATGTCCGCGATGTAGCCTAACCTGAACCAAGTAACCCGACTTCGCACTACGTTACCCATGATTCATCGCACACACACATGCACATCAAACAAGCAACGTATTCCAAGTGTTTTATTCTCTGGCCAGTGTCTCGGCTCCGAGCCGTAGTCTGGAGCTCGGCTCACGGGTTATCTTGGCTCGCTGTCCGGACCGCTCCGTGAAGAAGGAGGAGGAGATGTTTCTTTACTTGGAATGCGGCCACTTTATTTCTCGGATATACAGCAGGAGCAACACTCGCATCACCTCTAGGTGCTCCATCACTTCTAGTTATTCACACACTTTTAGTGTCTTTTCCCACAATACCCAGCTGCACTACGTCACACAATACAAACTTTCCTTAAAGGGCCAGGCCATACCTGCAACACAACAGCTCTCGGTCTCATATACAGATGGCAAGAGAAAGCAGAGAGGGATTTTTACACACTGTCTGATAAAGATTCCGACAGTAAAGGCAAGGGGTAGTGATGGATGAGGTTTTCTTTAACAAGTTAAGTCTTTCATTCTAACTTTCCACCTTAAAACTATGAAATGAACTGAACTATGAACTAGTTCAGAAATTAAATGGTGAACTATGAACGTGAACTATTCATGTTTACTTGTATGAACTGAATTTTGAACTAGTTCATGAGAGGTGTGAACTTGCACAACACTGGGGGTCGGACACCCGCGCCTCTGGAGCCTCATGCGGCTCTTCAGCCCCTCTGCAGTGGCTGTACAGTACAGTGTTGTGCATATGTTTTCGCGAACGCTAAACTTAACGAATCAGTTTTTATATTATTAACGTGAACGTAACGATGAACGTGAGTGAATGTCACGTACATTTTTTAAATCATTATCGTATCAGGCCATCATGAAATACCAGGAGCGGGCGAGTGTGTGTGTGTGTGTGTGTGTATGTGTGTGTAGCAAGCATACTGGCTGTATAACACCAGATGTGCTTTAAGGCAACGCCCATGTCATCTGGTGATAGTCCGAACACAGAATAAACGCATGCATACTTAATACCAGGCTTCAAATGCCATTTGTGTCAGGATCATCTTTAGACTAAATATAAATATGAAAGAAATCCCACCACGGGAATCGATGCACTGTGGTCCACATAAAAACAAACGTAGTGACAATGGCACTGCTAATTTGATCCATGTTTGAAACGTTTGGCTAATTATAATGATCAAAGCATTGGCTAAATAATTAGGAACGTAATTTCACACTCGCTCAATCACAGTCACCTGTTGGTGGCAAGGCATACATGTATGGATTTTTCAGCTCACACACAGAAAGTGATAGAGTTTGGGAGATTGTTGAGGTAAGGTTAATTCAAGTGAGTATTTAGAGCAGGGATAGTATAGAAAAAATATTGTAGATATAGGATAGATTATTGGAGATATTAGATATAGGATAGATTTGAGTTGCACTAGGCATAAATTAGCACTGGGTAATATTCTGATTAGTAACAGTTTAGTTAGGGACACATAGATAGATAGTTAGAATGGATTGTAAAATGGTCAGGGAAATTAAAGACTTCCTGAGGCATAATGCCTATCCTTTAGGTTTATCCTCAAAAGAGTGAAGAGATGTGAAAATTACATATTTAAGGGTAAGTAGTGGCCTTGTCTTTCAAACAATAACCCCTTACTGCCTGAATTAATGTTTGTCATACAGATGCTAAATTAAGTGGAGATTGCTAATTTTAATATAGCTTTTACAGTAGATATAAAATTAAGGTATGAGGCAAATTAGAGACATTAGGCATAATGGGGCATAACCTTAATTTAACATATTTTTCTATACAATCATTGCTGTTCCATCACAGTATTTACAATACAGCTTAATACCTCAAAATAACTTTGCTGCACAGTCCCAAGGGGCTAGTATGTATTTTCCACTTCGACCACTAGATGGAGGCAGTGCTTCCAATACCTTCCTTGCTATGTGTAGTATTTGCATCATCAGGCGCAATCGTCACCTCGGCGGCATTAAGACCGTATTGGGGTTTGAGGTCAAATTCGAGACATCCGTCTACAAGGGGTTAAGGCACTGATGTGGAGTTACTAATATCATCATGGCCCTCAGATGGGCAGCTTTACTATGTATGCCGTAGAAGGAAGTCGGGCGAGTATCTCGCCAAAGTAGTTGTCCTCACCAGAGCAGGCAAACTATGTGTTTGTGGCCTTCCATGCGAGTGAGCATGGAGGCCATTGCGGGATGGAAAAAACACTGGATGCCATTTCCTTGCGGTACTACTGGCCTGGGATTGAAGAGGTCATAAGGAAATGGGTGAGCTTGATCTAATTTTGTTAGTAATCTCTGTGCATGGTGGTGTATATTTCTCTTTCATATTTAATTTGGTTCTTTTCTCATTTACTGATTTCTCAAATTTGTTTAGGTATTGGAGTGTCCTCAATGCCAGGCCAGAAGGAATGTCCTCAAAATAAAGAAGGCTTACATCCCAATTGAGGTGACTCCACTAAAATGAGTCCTTATCCCAGAATAAGAACACATTTCCATAACATGCTCTCTTTCCTCAGGTAACTGAGCCACTTGAGCTTGTGGTGATGGATTTGGTCAAACTGACCCCGACCAAAGACGGCCACCAGTACATATGTGTGATGATCGACTATTTCACAAAATGAACAGAGGCCTATCCTTTGAGGACCAAATGTGCTGCTGAGGTCACCGAGTGCATACTCAACTTCTTTTATAAGTTTGGTGCTCCGAAAAGGCTTCTCACGGACCAAGGAAGAGATATTGTTAATATGGTAAGAACTCCTCATGCCATCTATATCATAAATGTTATGGGCTCAATATGAATGTTTCCACTTTTCTTTCAACTCAAATACAATGTATGTGAGAGGCTGGCCATTAAGAGAAGTCTCTGCTCTCCCTACCACCCCCAGACTAACGGCTTGGTGGAAAAAATGAATGGAACTACTCAAAGGTATTGTAAATGTCTGTTTGGGACCTTTTTAACACTAGAATCTTAAGGTCTCAATGTTGTGTGTATGGCCTTACAGGACCTTGACTAAATTAATGGGTGAAAAACCAAACTCCTGGGATGGCCACCTCCAAGCAACCCTTTTTGCTTTAATGACCAAAAAGCAATTGACCACGAGATACTCCCTCTTTTTCCTCATGTTTGTACCTGGGGCCAGTGTAACGATCGGGCACTTAAGCAGTCTATGTTTAAGCTTAATTGTAAAAGTTTTTTCTGTTTTAGTAAATCTCGGTTGTGGGTGTTCTAGTTGCTTTCATGTTTGCACACTCTGTTTCTGTTTCCTGTTTTATTTTGTAGTCTCTGTTTCTTGTGTGTTGTTTCTGTCTTCACATCCTGTCTCTGATTGTCAGCCCAGTCCTCATGTGTTACACCTGTGTTCAATTGCCCCTGCCTTCCCTGTGTGTATTTAAGCCCTTGTCCTTCCCTTTGTCCTTTGTCGGATTGTCTTGTCTTGTTCTTGTCTTTCCAGTTTGTCAACTCCTTTAGTGTTTATGTTTTGTGTTTGTCTAGTTAAAGCCTCTTTTTATATTAAATACTCTTTTTGTTAACTACCTCTGGTCCTGGGTCCATCTCCTTTCACATATCGTGACAGCCAGGTACCCTACGGAGGTTCCCCAGGAGTATATGGTATGTAGGCCAATACACATGTAATGTGTGTATTGTGGTGAAAATTGGAAATTAGGATGTTTCAGTTCATGGCTGCTGTAACTCAACATTCTGATGTGTTTCTTGACACAGGTGACAGATGATGGTGTGGAGGCTCTTATTGCCAAGGAGACCCAATCTCTGGGAATGAAGAGCCTCCCTGCCCACTACAGCGAGGCTCAAGCCAAAATGGGGAAAGTGAGGGAAAAGATAAAGAGGGAGAGAGGAGATGGGTCATGACGACAATTTCAAAGATGGCCAAAAAGTGATGAGGGTAAATATACGCCAGGAGCAGAGAAGAAGTGATTTTGTCCCCCACAAATGGATGACAAAATCCCTATCCACAATGTCCGTCTCACCCTCATCTCCACCCCGTCACCCTCATCTCCAGTCGCCTCAACCTCAGCTCCAGCCCCCTCATCTCCACCCCGTCACCCTCATCTCCAGTCGCCTCAACCTCAGCTCCAGCCCCCTCATCTCCACCCCGTCACCCTCATCTCCAGTCGCCTCAACCTCAGCTCCAGCCCCCTCATCTCCAGCCCTGTAACCCTAATCTCCCCCCTGTCACCCTCATCTCCAGTCACCTCAGCTCCAGCCCCCTCATCTCCACCCCGTCAACCTCATCTCCAGCCGCCTCACCGTCACCCCCATCTCCAGCAGTGTGTGTCCCTTCAGACACTTTGGAAACAGGTAATGGCTGATTATGACTCAAATTATTTTGCTAATGTTTATAGTAAGTAATATGTCAACTTTTTTCTACATAGTGGTACAGAACATTTGGGCTAGGGAAAAGCCAGAGGTCTTGTGGAGAAAAGCGGGCCCTTATAAACTGTTTATGCAGAACCTCCGGGAACGCCTTCGTCCAGATGCACTTGTAGAAAGTGAAGTAAGCTAAGTTTTCAGCATTTGGAATTTTAATTGAGGTTTGGTTAAAATTTGATTCCATTACAGATCATAAATGCATACGTCACAATTGCGTTGAGGCATTTCGCAGAGGTAGGCAGTGGCAGGGGCTTTCTACTGGACTCCTTCCAAATGACGGACATTTGGAGAGGAAAAAATAAAGGACTGAGGAAGGTAAGTGATAAATGTGAATACACTGCATATTGGGGAGGATCTTTCTAATCATGCTCCTTCACTTGTAGGCCTTTTCTGTCTTGGTATTAAGAATATTTATACTGCATCTTAATAGAGCAAATTGCTCCAGAGAATACCTGTCCTGTGTTCTATATTGCATGAATGCAGGTAGATCCCCTGGATTACAATGTCATGGTTGGAGCTGTCTGCGAGCAACACCACTGGACACTAACTGTAAGGGGCTTTGGCTATAATCACAATATACAGCTCCTGTTGTTAGAATAATTCCTTGTTGATTTTTCTAATTTGTCCAGGTGATGCATCCTAAAAAGAGGCATTCAGTGTCTGTGGATCCTTTTGGAGCTAATGAGGATCCATTAAAAAAAAATGCAGTGCAGTGACCAGGTAAGGGGAACCATGGTGTGGAGGGGATTCATCGAATTTTGAACGTGCTATTAATTATTCCTATGCTGCACAGGGCTTTCATGAGGCAGCGGGGCCACAACTGCTCCCGCTGGTCCAGTCAAACGGTACCACACACTCGACAAGATGATGCAACCTCATGCGGTGTTATTGTGTGTAACGTGAGTGAAGGTGCTTTGAATCAATAAATTCAGACATTAAGAGTTGGACCGTTTACGCATCCCTGTGTTTTCCACTTGTTTATTGTTCCAGTTAGCAGACATGATTCTAAATGTGGAGGACATTTTTGACAAGTCTTCCATTTTACGGATGAGGTTGCAGATAGGCCAACGGCTGATTAAAGAAACAGGTTTGTTCCTTATTTGTTTTTATTAGCTATTATAAAACGAGAGCTATTTATAAGGAAAAAAAACTAACATAACTGTTTCATGAACAGATGATTTGTCCGACCTATGCCGTGTGTGGTTCATATGACACAGATGTGCAATGGGTAAGGCAGATTTTAAGCACTTTCAGTTTATGCATGTCTTACTTATGGTACTGCCATACAGATTATTTTCTCTACTTCCAGATTGCTTGCACATTTTGTGATGGATGGTTCCACTGCAGCTGTGTTTGGCAACCAGCCTTG
Source organism: Pleuronectes platessa (assembly GCF_947347685.1). Lineage (NCBI taxonomy): Eukaryota > Metazoa > Chordata > Actinopteri > Pleuronectiformes > Pleuronectidae > Pleuronectes > Pleuronectes platessa. The sequence goes on along the minus strand of NC_070646.1, from coordinate 17,675,826 downwards.
GATGCAGCTTTTTATTGTGCATATAAACATGTTTATTAGTATTTCTGTTTAACCAGCTCCTTGCTTTTAAGGTAGCTTGATTAATAAAATGTCAGACTTGTTTACCGTCATCAATGCTGCTAAAACCTTTATCTTGATGTTTTCCTACACTTGACATCTATTGCACTTCTGTCCGTCCTGAGAGAGGGATCCTCACATGAGTCTTTCTCTGAGGTTTCTACCTATTTTTACCCTGTAAAAGGGTTTTTAGTAGTTTTTCCTTACTCTTGCTGAGGGTTAAGGACAGAGGATGTCACACCATGTTAAAGCCCTATGAGACAAATTGTGAATATGGGCTATACAAATAATATTTGATTCATAAAATTGAAGATGAGTGCGCATGTAGTTGCTTTTTTCTAACCATGATACTTTTTTCCGACTATAAGCTCTTACGAGCCTCTTATTAATCGTGTTTTTATACTTTCTTCATACCAACCATGATATCAACGAGCACACGAAACGCAGACTAATAGTGAGCACGCAAACTCTTTTGTGATTTCTGCTTTGTATGTGCACAGGATAATGAGTGAGCGATTAAGATCTCAGCGGCTCTGTGGTGAAATGAGATCGTCATCAGGCAAGAAGCTAATAGTGCTCCGGCTCGCTGTTTCGAATCCCGTTCAAGATTTTTGTACTTTTTTTTTTTTTTTTTAAAAACCATTTGATTTATATTGCTGTCTCAACGTGATGCTGACACGAACACATTAACTCGGGAAGGGTTTTTGTAGGATTTTTATTTCAGCGAGACCTTCAGTAGATCGCCGCACTTCACACACAAGCGCTTTGTGAAAATGACGAATCTGCCACCTGCTCTGCAAACGACCGTCAACATCTGGCAAAAGGTAAACCTATCGCCAGTTGATATGGCGGCCAGTTAAACTGGAACACCTGCTCCTGGTATTTCATGATGGCCTGATACGATGATGATTTAAAAAATTTGAATTGTGAATCTGCTCCTTAAATATGATGTGACAGATCTATTCGGTTTTATCAGTATCCAGTATGTGAGGTGTTTCAGTACCATGGACAGCACTGTTGTGTGTAGTTCAGACAGACAGGAAAATGGAGTGAGGCAGACAGACAGACACACAGACAGAGAGAGGGAAACATACAGACAGATGGCTTCTCTCTTTTTTTTTGGTTTTAATAAAGAAAAAAGTTTAAGAAAAACATGTTTTTTACAATATCCTGCAATTGATAGTACTCCTGTGCACGTCTCTGTATGTGACATGTTTACTGGTGTCACCAGAAAATAAGGCTCCACATGTATTCTGATTTTTTTTTTTTTTAATACAAATGAAACACCAAACACATGTTTCTATAATTTTCCATCTTTGATTCAGCATCTTGGAAAAATGGATTAGCGACTAAACCTCTGAATTATTCTAGATATCAGGTGACACAGTATTATTTCTTTCCTTTAGATCGATGTTCTTTCATTTAGTCAATTTTGATGTCTTAATATTGGTTACACTCAGGTTTCTAAACTGCAAACACTAGTTCACTATCTCGATGTCTAACTTTGGGCTGTCACCACATTAGATTTTCACCGTTATTTAGGGTATGGTATTTTATGGTATGCATCATTACAATTACCATCAATATGAGGATCTAATAACAGCCCCATTACAATTTTAATAGTAAACAGTCATAACAACAAGCCAGCTCCTAAAAGTGTCGTGTTCATGGTTCTCTTGGTGGGATTTGGATAATGTTGTTGTCACATTTAGCTCTACCTCTGACTGTTAGTAAACATAAAATAATAACAGTGTATTTGACCCAGTGGGTTGGTCCTGACATACTTTACAGTCCCCGGAGCCTTAGGGTTCCTCCCTACACTGCCTGTTCCCTCCTGAACTCTAATAGGCTGCTAAGACTCAGTGTCCAAGGAGGAGCGTGAGGAAGAATCAATGTTTTCCCAGTACATAATGAAAACCAAGCTATTCAGCCAGTGAGCCTGAATGTCTGTATATAAGATATAAACATGTCCACACACACACACGCACGAATACACAGATTGTAAGCCTTCCTCCTGACAGTCCACATATACCGGTGAGAGCGCTAAGCCCCAGCAACAACCCAATACAACAAGCGGGTCTTCACTAACGATTGACATGATGGCTATCAAGGGAGGACTAGTTGAATGGAACGCAATGAATAATTCAACAGTCAGAGTGGTGAGGAGTTAGGGGAAGCACAGCGAATTATGTTGATGTGTTCTGTTTATTCCTGAACTTGTTTTTGGTTCATTATTGCTTATCTGAAATACCCAGTAGTCGGATACTCAAGGCTCCAAAAGCAGGAGGCTGGTGGTCAGCTGCCAATCGTGCAGAAGAAGCATTTTTCAAAACCAGGCAGAGCAGGGCTTCTCTAGAAGAGTCCATTATTAATTCACTCAAAATTTCAGGAAGAGGAAATATGTTAAGTATCAGAGACCAACGCCAGCACCCACTCCACTTTAATCTTTCATATTTGAATACCAGAAATGTTCCATCTGTCTTATCTGCATTGAAATACTATATAAAAAAACTGAGCCTGATTTTTAATCCCAACTGCCTGATAAAACAGTAAACATGGTGAAACATGCAAGTTGCATTTAAATATTTAATTTGCATTGGAGAGAACACCTTGACTGCGACAACTGAAAAAAAATTGCTGCAACTGGAACACCAGCACACTCAATCTGCTCCTCTACTTCAGAAAATGAAGATTCCTGCTGTCATATTTCAAATATGTGTTTTGATTTTTTGTTTTATCCATTCAACTGAAGGTAATATTGCTGAGCAGTTAAAGAAATATATTTACAGTTCCATCATTTTATCTTATTGGTATTATTTTTTATTTTGCCTTTAGGTGGTTGCTACTCCTATGTTGTCAATAATATTCTCCATGTTAATTTTGTATTTTCAAATTTAATTAAATTTTACCTAGGCAGAGACCTGAACACTTTCTCTATATTTTTTAAATATTTTATAAATAGTGCACGAAGGTAAAACAACAAGGACAGACCAGGGATTCTGATGCTTCATGTAGCCTTAACTTAAGGGTAGGCTGTTTTTCTAATATTTTTTATAGTGTAAAAATTAAATCAAAGAATTTAAGAATTGGAGAAAAATCCCAAACAAACAAACATAAACTTTGACCAAAATTACTATCATTTCAATGTGTGATGAAAGGCTACGAGGTACAATAAAATAAATATGATCAATCATTTAGATGCAGGACCGAGAATTCCACAACATGTGTCATGACTAAACTGGAAATAAAAAATGTTGAAAATAAAAGAAACACTTATTTGTTTTTGCAGAACTAGCTGGCTTGGTACTGCACATGTCTTTGCATATTATTAGATTAAATTGAAATTAACTGAAGAGTGGTTAAAAAACCAGGATTAACAGTAATTAGCCTAGTTGTATAATTTCACTGTCAGCTTCACTTGTTTACTTTTTAGCTTGTTCCCTTCCCGCTCAGCTGTGTAAGTGCATCTCCTCTTCTTATTTAGCATGTAATAGAAATGATGGACGCAACTAAAACCCCAAGTTCGGAGGCGTTGGTTGTTTAGGGAAAGCTCCTCCAAATGAAGCCCATCTCAGTGAAGTGACTTCTATTTGCCTTTTCTCCGCACAGCTTCCGTCTCTGCTCCCTAACCAGCCTGCACTGCCCTAATTACTGTTATAAAATATTAATGTAATAATCCGAGTTAGTCTTACAGCTTTTAGGGCTGCGATGAATCACTGCAAACGCATTAACGGCCTATGATCATAAATCATCATTTGTGAATATCAACAAAGAGAAAGTGTTGACTAAATCTGTCAGCACCATTTACAATTTGGGTAATTATTCCACCCCATCTTCAGAATTTCCCTCAGCAACTTCTGCCTGTTCTGCTGTTTCTTTCATTTGTTTGAGCATTTGGTGCAGACAGCCACGTGTTGTGCTTGCTACAGTCCGAGAGATGTGTGTACAGCTTTGAACTGCTCCCACCGCTGGGCTGAAGGGTCAGCCGTGTGCAGCAGTGCCCAGGGGCTATGGATACCAAGGCCACTGCATCTGAGACCTGTGATTGAAAATGCCTGCTCTTTGTAGTTTGCAGTCAAGGTGGCTCGGGGTGGGAGGAACCTTTGAAAACTGTCTTGGCAGCTGATATGCACCTATAGAGAATATTGCATCCCTTGGCTGAAGGAGTCCTGTACTGTGGAGAAGGTCAAAAGCGAGGCCGAGGAGGGAAAGGAAACGTCTGCCTCTTTTATCTGACGGCTGAATGACAGGCTGAGAATTCAACAATACTGTCGCCTCTTCTTATTTGGTGAACTTGAGTCGGGGGGGCTATAGCAAGCGTAGAGCGATTTATCCATGTGCTGTGTGTGTCTGTTAAATACGTGGCTGGCAAATGGATGAATAGCAGTGTCACAGACTGAGCAGTTAGAAATCGAAACCACTGTAGAAGCCGAGTCTTTGCTGCTGCTCATCTCAACTGTCAGTTTCCCATTTCATGCGATTTCCTCATGACGCTATAATCATCCCCTCATGCTAGGGCTGGGCGATTAACCGACAATGTATCGAAACCGAAATTTTATAACCTCTCACCCACTAAATCTTGCTCATGTCGGTTAACTCGTTTAATACTTTCCACGATACATGAACTCACAAACTGTTTCCGCTACGTCCCTTTTGCCCTGGTACCTTGTACCGAGCTGTATCACCCTGCTGCATGTCCTCCCTCCTCACTCCCCCACTGACCTGCGCTGACTTTACACGTAAACACTAAACACCAACACTAATAAGAACTAACAGGACACGTACAGTCCTGAAGTTTACTTGGTGTTTGTTTGGTTCGCTCTAGAATTTATGAGACATGAGTTTAATCACACTGAAAAAAACGAGACGTAAAGTGACATCAGGGTTAAAGTGAGTGGAATGATCTGGATTAATGATACAACACATCGATTAAATCGTTTTTGTTTGTATTAAAAGCGACAGACACGTCACACACACAAACACACACACACAAACGAACACACACTCCTGCAGACAGGAAATACGTTCTTCCCACAGATCATGGCACAATGTAATGTTTTAACTCCTCTGTTGCAGAAGAAGAGATACCCCTTTTATCCATGAACATAAATATGAATTGAATAGGTTATCTATTATTTATTTCAAATCAGTTCTACGTGTGAATAAAGATATGAAAAGGTGAAACAGAAGCAGCCTCACTTGCTAAAATAATAATCACAACTGAGGTAAAAGTTTGAATTAATTGTGATATTGATTTGAAGTCATATTTCCCAGCCCTACATCAAGCTCCTTCTGAACAGAGACAAGTAGCATAAAAGGAGGAGGAAACTTTCCTTTGCCTGGTCCACTTTGATCTTAATTCAGATTCAACCTTTATTCTTGAACACCTCATTTGCTATTGGAACTGCTTGACAACATAGTCAGAGTCATTCATAAATTAAACTGTATGTAGACCTGCCCATTGCAAGGTCATTTAAAGTCGTATTGCCAATTCCTTCGGGATGTGATGTTAAAACTGGCATTTTCAGAAGTGATTAGGCAAATTTCAACTGACACCGATGTGATATCTGCCAAGCAGATTAGGTTTTCACCCCTGATCGTTTGTTTTTTTGTTGCTTTGTTTACTTTTAATATCAAATTACACAAAAAACACTCAATAGATTAACACAGAACTTGTTGGAAGGACCCAGCAGGGGTGAGGGAAGACACCATTAAAAATTTATTTTCATCAAAAAAGGTTCATTAAAAAAATCTGGAATATTTGTGAGTGCACAATTTAAATAAAGCGAAAATTTAAATGTAGTTTCCTAAGGGACCTGTTGGGCCTCGGCGATTGCTTCTGGTTGGCGCTGAGCTCACACATTGTAAAAAACAGGAACATCCTGTTTTAGAAAGTGACGAAAAGAATATTGAAATTCCTTTTTATCAGGCAGCTCCGACAAGTCACCAAAGAATCTCCAGTTGGCTGACATGCTGCAGAGTGATAACTGACAGGAACGACTTCTCCCATATTATCTTCCCTGCAATCGTTCTCGGCAAAATACAGAACAGAATTCTAAAACTTTATAAACAAAGCTCTTAATGACCAAGCTCAATCACATCCTAATGAGCCAAGAGTACTGTAATATCCCAATAGATCATTTTGCTCTTTAAATGCAGCCTTATTCATGGTTCCTAGAGAGATGGTGGGGTCTAAACAGCAGTGTGATCAAATTCTTTGAGGATTGGTGGAGCGACACTTCCCTTATTCTTGGGTAGGTGCAGGGTTTTGACATTTTAATCCTTCACTTTTTTCTCATTTAAATGAACCCTGAGATGTCTTTGTCCCCCCTAAATATCCCTTGATATCATCCTAATATCTCCACTTTTTGCCTGTGCCAGGGTCTAAATGAAAATCAAAGATAGTGAAGGTCGGATAGCAGCCCGAGATCCAACTTTAACCAATTTCTGAGATTTTGTTTCCTTTTTCATGCCATTAGTTCGTGGTGTAGTGTTTTAACACACTCGACTTAATCTTCATTGAAGCTTTAAATTTGAAGGACTACCCAAAATCATTTTGGTAGCCATCCCAGGACACGTTCACAGGAGCCTCACAAAGTTTCGGGTTTATCCTGAATGGGATTTGTTAAGATCAGCTTGAGGGACTGTCTTCAAATTTGGCACAAACATTCCCAATGTCCTCACAAAACAGGAGTTTGGCCTTTTGAATGTGACATCTCAAGTCTATGGAGCCAGAACAGTCTCAAAAGGATTAAATGCACACAGAAATGAATACATGCGCAAAAAAGATCCACAAATACATTTTCAATGCACACACAAATATGTTTCATTCCATATATAAGTAAAAAAAATTCACATGTAAAATATAAGATTCATAAACATATTTCCGATGCACACACAAATAGAAAAAAAATTCACAAATATATGCATGTAAAAGTATTTGCAATCTTCATCAAATACATATTTGGAGCTTGTTACATTCATATATAAACTGTTGGACCTGCATTTACAAAGTGCTTTTAATTTGTAAACCTCGCTGCATTTGTGTGTGAGACTTTTGAGACTTTTGAGACTCCCCTGACGTGTCTCTGTTTCACGAATGCGTTTTTTCTAAGAGGGGATCGTCTGTAGCCAATCAGATGTCTCACTCCTGTACAGCCAATCACGTGAGTGCCATTACACGACGTCATTAAACCGCGCGCAGGCAGCCTGGAGGTTTTTAGCCCGCCAGCCAATAGACATAGAATTGGTAGACGCTGATCCCCGGCTCCTCACACACAGTGAACGATGACAACAGAAAAGGGCTGTTGATGACGCGACAGTTTTGCTGAAATAAAGTGACACCCAGCGGGTCAAAGTGCTTATGTTATCGTGTCTTAACGCAGCGGTTCCCCGGTCTTGTTTCCAAACTGCGTTGCTAATTCAACAGCTGCAACAGCTTGAAGCTACACGGAGGCAGCTAGCTTCCCCCCAGCTTCCACACACAATCAGCCGGACAACGCCGCTGGCTCAACACACTTGTCACACTAATCAGCGGCGTTGTCCGGCTGATTGTGTGTGGAAGCTGGGGGGAAGCTAGCTGCCTCCGTGTAGCTTCAAGCTGTTGCAGCTGTTGAATTAGCAACGCAGTTTGGAAACAAGACCGGGGAACCGCTGCGTTAAGACACGATAACATAAGCACTTTGACCCGCTGGGTGTCACTTTATTTCAGCAAAACTGTCGCGTCATCAACATCCTTTTCTGTTGTCATCGTTCACTGTGTGTGAGGAGCCGGGGATCAGCGTCTACTAATTCTATGTCTATTGGCTGGCGGGCTAAAAACCTCCAGGCTGTCTGCGGGCGTTTTAATGACGTTGTGTAATGGCACTCACGTGATTGGCTGTACAGGAGTGAGACATCTGATTGGCTACAGACGATCCCCTCTTAGAAAAAACGCATTCGTGAAACAGAGACACGTCAGGGGAGTCTCAAAAGTCTCAAAAGTCTCACACACAAATGCAGCGAGGTTTACAAATTAAAAGCACTTTGTAAATGCAGGTCCAACAGTTTATATATGAATGTAACAAGCTCCAAATATGTATTTGATGAAGATTGCAAATACTTTTACATGCATATATTTGTGAATTTTTTTTCTATTTGTGTGTGCATCGGAAATATGTTTATGAATCTTATATTTTACATGTGAATTTTTTTTACTTATATATGGAATGAAACATATTTGTGTGTGAATTGAAAATGTATTTGTGGATCTTTTTTGCGCATGTATTCATTTCTGTGTGCATTTAATCCTTTTGAGACTGTTCTGGCTCCATACAAGTCCGCCTTAAGGCAATATTATCAGAACACAACATATACATTTAAATTGCTACACAAATAATGTCCAGCTGTTATTATCTATGAAGCTGGATGAAACTTATCGTGCAGGCCTGGACGACTTGTAATTTGTACTTGTAAAGTCAGAAAAAACTGAAGTCATTTAACTTTTTAATAGAAGAGCAAATCTGATCATATAATAACTTGGGTTGGCAATGTACGTTTAGACAGATGACCAGGTTTGAATTCCTCCTCGGTCTAGTTGGGTTGGCCACTAACACTTTTAACATTCTTATAACAATATTATTTGAAATGAAAAAGTAACTCTATTTAATGATTTGAATTGCATATCATCAATAGAGCGACAGACGGACAGCATTACAGTTATTTAGGACAAAGATATGTAATTTATTTTTCTCAAATTTTTTGTTAAACATTAAGATGGTGAAGCAAACCTGTAAACGTTTGACTCCTCCTCAAGACACCAGATTTAATGTTAAGATTTCCAAAAGGCTTTTTACTACTGTGCCAGTTCAGTAAAACTTCTGCATAATGTAAGCCAATATAAAAGATTTAAATCTATAATACATTTGCTACATGCTGAGTCCTTTCGCCAATTTGGAATGCTATCAGAAAGTAGAATTTTTTTGAGAGAGGCAGGCTGTTAAGTCCACCAAGTCATATTCTGAATCAAAACAGAGTCAGATAAGGTTCAAATGTGGACAGATGTTGTGATCTGCATCAAAGATGGATTTTATTTGAGTGCAGGTTTTCTAGAGAATCGCCTCGATTGAAAGAGTTCAAAGCATGAATGAAAGAGGGCAGAAATTATTTAACACTTCTGCTGGTACAGCTTTGGTCTGCCTCTCTTTTAACTTCAGCCATATTTCTAACGATAGAAGTCACCATGTGCAGGTCAACGCATCTCCATCACGTGCATTTCGAATATGTGGCCGATGACCCTGACTCATCTCGTCCAGGGCCGGGTCTAGACAGGCATGTATGAGGGGGCAGCCACAAATCTTGAGGGGGCATTGTGCCTAACCCTAACCCTAACCCTATTTAGTTTGAGGGGGCACAACATTTATTTGAGGGGGCCAGGCCCCCTCTTGCCCCTGCCTAGACCCGGCCCTGATCTCATCTCATCTGAACTGCAGGGTCACACTTTTTCCTTCTTTTCTATAATAGATGAGCGTGTGTCTAGTGTTCAGCCTAGTGCAGCATCGAGTATGATGGTAAGACAGAGGAAGGTGTTCTTGAAAAAGCGGCAGACAGCGCTGGAATCAGGCTAAATATTCCCAGAGCAGAGTTTTTACATCTCCTCTGCAAGAACAATTAAACAAATTAAAAAAAATAACGAAATAAGCAGCAAGGGGTCCCGTGCTCGCAGGAGTTTCATTCCTTCTGTTTCCAATATCTTGAATCTTTCAGATTTTTATGATAAACTAGGCCACCAGTCATCCCCTTCTCCACAAAATAGACAATTTCCTCCAAGTCTGTGTGTTTTTCAGAATAGACAGAGTTCCTTGCGCAATCTTTTAAAAGTCCAATGATAAAGTGGTGCTGATGAGAAGTATTTTCTTATTTGGGAAAGTTATTAAAGTCTAACTTAACAATATGCTCTACATTCCTTATTTAAATGCACCAGGGTGATCTTCTGGTATTTCCCTCTTTAATACAGAGCCATGAATCTTTTTTTATTCTTTTATTTAAGTGGCCCTAGTTATATTGTATCGTCAAACTTTGGATGGAATAATGTACAAATAGCTTAGTGGAGCACTGTAGTTTGAAGTTATGTTTATTTATTCTTGTAACATTACATCTACAGCAGCAAGTGGTGCTATGAGAACAGCTACTATACTAGCACCTGTGTAAACTATCTATATGAGACTGGATTAAGTCAGCTGAGAGCTCATTCATTCATTCAAACTGCTGCTCCTTGTCACACAGAGCAATTACCAGTGAGCAAATGTTTGGTGTTGATGATGACTAACAAAGACAGAAACCTAAAGTAATTACCACTACAATATAATCATAGGTTTCTCAGATGTGAACAGGATAAGGTTAAGAAAACAAATAAACAACGAAATAATTTATTATGAACCGCCAAAACACATACATCAATAGTTTTTGTAAATGAAGACGAGAATGGTGACTGACTTTAAGATTTTACGATATTTACTCACTAGTTGTGTCCCAAGCTGTGGATAACAACCTTTCACAGTGTTGTGGCCTGAATGCAAAGGTAGGTAGTGAAGATCTATAGTAGAAGAGGAAGAGTGTCCATCTTACTAGGGTCCTCTGAGGTAGAGGAGGCAGGCCCCTATTGATGGACACTTCACTCTTGATTTTGACCATGTATGGTTGTTGCAGGGTTTTGCTGTAGAATGAGGCTCCTCCTCAGCTCTCGACCATCTGTAAAGAGACTCTGGATTACTTGGAAACGGGCTGCTAAAAATACAATATAACACCTAAACATAACATTGTTCTCAGTCCTATTGCTTTCTTTTTGTCATAACATTCATTGGTATCATAAAATTATTTCTAACTTAAATGCTCCCCTTCATCTTATCATTGTCTGACAGCTGAGAGGGAGATAACCTGATTAAGGTTTCTAAAATTAAAATACACGATGTGATTTACATAAATCACACACTCAAAGAAGTTCCATTTTGATGATTAATGACTTCCCTCACTGCTGCTCTCATTCTCAGCCATCGTAATTTGTCACCTTTCCATTGACTCTGACGTACATTGTAGATGCCTCCTTGAGAAATCCCATCATCGCCCTGTGCACTTAAAAACAAATGTGTGAATCCTCCTCTTAAATTTTGAAGTGCTTCTCCATCTTGAGAAGGATCAGCCGAATCTGACCACATATGGTGTACCTGTGGTTTGACATGCTTAGGGTATGCACAGAATGAGAATCAGGCCGAGGAACTCTTCGGACTTCCATAAGTCATCTGTGATCTTTTCAAATCTAAGATGATTGATGATCATTCATCTACCTACTTACTCCACATATGTGTGTCTGTCTGTATGTATATCCCACATATACCTCAACTTCACAATAAAGCCACAAGATTCCTTTTATCGTTGGAATCTTTGAATCTTTATATCCAAATTAGATTTAATTCTATATTTAGCTCGATATAAATATCGAGCTAAATTACAGAACTTTTATTTTGAAAGTTGTGAACTTAGATCTAAAGATTGTGTCCATTCTTAAACTACGTCTGAAATAGACGACATGTAATGTATGAAAAAATAATACCAAGTACATTATTCAAACTTATACATAAGCGACATATATGAGCATTAATAAAGCAAATTCTAGTCTCATTGACTATAGAAATCTTCAATGCAGATAAACCAGGTAGGATGAACTCAAAGCTTTCCACCTTCACCCTGCACTATAGACTGTTTATGAAATCATCTGCACACAATGTTCAGCACACAAACAATGAACAGTGACAGTACATTGTAAAACTGTGCGGATTCTGAATTCTGAAGTATCTCCAGGGCATTACTACAAGCAAACAGCCCATTCCAAACTGCATTAGGGGAGAGCGGGGTAATGTGGGACATCGGGTGATGTGAAACACCCCCTGTATCTAGGTAACGGAACACATTTGTGATCATGTGACTATTATGTTTAAAAGCCCCTCCCATTCCCCCCTTGCCATGAAGGAGAAGTTGGTGCTGGTGCTGTGGAAAGTATGTTTTTTCACAAAAATGCATGTAAAAGTAAATTTTCTTGCTTTGAACTTAATCAACTGTTGTGTCAAAACAAATTGATTCAGGTAGAAAAACTTATATCATACATGTTGGTGAACTTCCAACATATAAAACCATGTGATTGATGCTAGCTGAAGATTAGCCTGAATTGATAAGAGATGTTGTTTTTCTAAAATTTTGGCTGTGGGGTAAAGTGGGACAAATGCTGTGGGGTAAAGTGGTACAGTGTCTCACTTTACCCTACCATGAAGCACAAGTTAAGTTTAGTCTTAAACATATTTTAGTGTTATATTACATTATATATGTTTTATTTTTAATGTCATAAACATTGTAGAAAAGCCATAATGCCAAGAAACTACACCAGGAAGACAACCTGGGGCCAAACACCCCTCGCAGAGATGGAGAGTGCAGCCGCTGAGGTCATGCAAGGAAAGAAGTCCTTAAGAAAAGCTGGAAGGGATAGAAATATTGACAAGACAACCCTCAAAGGATTCATAAAGAAAAAAGAGAAAGGGAAAGTAAAATCAGTAGCCTGGGGTGCAGTAGCTGAGGTAAAGAGAATATTCACAGATGAGATGGAGGAGGAGCTTGCCAAACACTTGAAACAACTAGCTGCCCAGTTCCATGGCCTTGCTCCAGTTAAGTGCCGTGAACTGGCATTTGAATACGCAGAGAAAAACAATATCCCTTTCCCTGCCAATTAGACAGAGAAACAATGTGCCAGTAAGCTAGGGTGTGCAAGAGATCACATGAATCATAATAATCATAAATTTGCTTAATTGACCAATCCCCATGATTCTGTTACTAGTCCGATATTAGTGTTTGTCATCTAACTGTCAGGATTTTAACTATTACAACATGTGTTGTTATGGTAGTTTTAAAGTGGAAAAGGTAAGTGGACCACTTTACCCCGTAGCCGGGGTAAAGTGGGACACAAGACCACTTTTTTTAAAACAATCATATTTTCACTGCCCTTTGTCCTGAAGACATTCTGATCATTTCCATTGCTAGAGAACATCCTGAATTAATGGGAAATGTGTAAATTTTACTGATATATCAGTTTAGCTCGCCTAGAGTGGAGCAAATGTAAAAAATGTCCCACATTACCCCGCTCTCCCCTACATTATTTGTCTTTTTCATGACAAACATTTTCATTGTACCGAAATTCACACATTTTGAGGTCTTATATCATGTTTCATTGAATAAAATGCATGGGTTTTATATATTCAATTGTGAAGCCCTTCCCGGTGGAGCTTTTTAGCTCGTGTTTCCAAGAGGCTACTTGTTTGGCTGGATACTGCACCACAAATCTGGTCCAGAGAGAAACAATCTGACTTCTCTTAACCTAGTATGAAAGAATTCTCAGGCTGGCCTGCAACATTTAAGTGAAGAATTGAAATCCATTAAATTGTATATTATCTCAACTGAATCATGGATACTGAAACAATGTTTATACAAGGAGGTTCATACCCAGGACACACTGCCTCACCTGGAACAATTCTTTCAATAAAGTCCTTGCCCACTTGGAGATTGTTTGGATTGTGTTGTGCAACATGGGTCCAGAATATGTGTGAAGCATCCAGGCTGTATGTCTTAAAGATGCTGTAAAAGTACACAGGAAATAAAATGCACAACCAGATGAACACACACCTTGGGTGCATTCGAATGGTCGAATTTGCTTAGGATGGTTTATTATTGAGTGAAATGACCTGGAAGTATTTCAGCTTCACTGCTTCACTATCTTATCTCCTTTAGCATAGGAAACACACAACCATCCTTTAAGAAAGGAAAGGAAATTCCATCCCACAATTCAATTTAGCAGAGATATTTAAAGCAACTCAACCTCACATTAAGCCTGTGCTCATCTTCTGCCGTATGTGGTACAAGCTAAGCACCGCAACAGAACTGAAATGCAGTTTAGCAACGCAGGATGTCACTCCACTCAAAGTGATTGAGCTTTTCGGTTGATGCATCCAACACATATGTGCCAGTCCAGTGTTAAGGCCAAATCTTACTTATATCATGCAATGCGATACTTTTATCAATCTCCTGAGTCACAACAGGACACACTCAGAGTTTCGCAAACTGCCTGGGACCTGAGAACTTTCTGTTTCAGTTGACCTTCATTTATAAAGTGTGGTGTGTCTGTGATATAGAGATCCTGATACTTTTCCGCCCAACAATGGTTATGGCTCCTTTTAAAACACTGGTAAACTCGCTGATGATGTGTTTTTTCACATCAAGCAGTACCCCCAAAGGTATGCTATTGAAAGCTATCAAAATATGTTGTCAGTCTATTGGCATTACAAGCTTTTAATCCAGGATGTACTGTATGTCCTTAATATTAAAGTAATCCAACTTTATAAAAAAAATCATGTAAGCTACCTTCTGAGTTTAAGTATTGGTGCACTTCCGTGTTTTGCTTTCAATGGTTGATGCAACACATCCACTGTGACTTCACTAATGTGGATGTAGAACTGACTCAGCCTGCTGTTTTTTCACAGGAATTGATGTTTCGAATCTTAAAATGAGAGCAGGGTTATATGGGAATATAAAGAGCGTCAGACCATTAAATCTCTTTTGAGTAATTGAAAGGACCATACAATAATTTCTAAAATGTATTGGAAGCTGCATAAAGAGTCTTAAACCAGGATGACGTGTTCCAACCCGTTCACTGGGCTTAAAATGCGCTGCTTTTAGATGCTGCAACCTGCTTTTAGGTTTTCTTCACCCGATTTCTACCCATTCAGTTTCATTCAGCATAGATATACTCTGTGTGATGAAAAAAGGATGAACACAACAAATGGCATCCAGCCTAGTATGACTCCAGACTGGCGCATCAGCACAGACAGTGGCCTTTAAAATCAAATCTGGCTTCAAATGTGAGCTCCAAATTGGAGCCTATACTGTGAATGTGAAATTGGGGAGAGGAGGCATGCTGGGTCAGTTCCCTGGATCCTGCATCCTTCAGTGAAGTACTGCCAACTAGGCCATTCTCCAAAGCTGAAGCAGCGGAAGAAACTTTGAGGCAAACATTTGGGACCTAACCCAACTTCTGACATTTGTGTTGTGGAATCACCAAGAAAATATGCTCTATATACACAAAATAGCAAGCTGGCTTCAAATCTGTGTTTGCACCAGACCTGCTGCCCATTCTCATTTGACTTGCAAAACGTACAAGGTAAAATTATTATTAACTCATTACAAATATTTATTAGGCTGATCTGAAAAGCTCAGGAATATGTCGGCAATCTAATATCCATTTTTCTTTAGAGACAGATTTAGAATATGTCTGTAGATATAGATATAGTTCAAGTTAAATAGGGAGAGCGGGGTAATGTGAGACATCGGGTAATGCGAGACAACCCCTATATCTAGGCAACAGAATACATTTGTGGTCATGTGACCATTATGTTTTCAAGCCCCTCCCATTCCCCCCTTGCCATGAAGGAGAAGTTGGAGCTGGTGCTGTGATAAGTATGTTTTTTCACAAAAATGTGTTTTTTGCATGTAAGAGTACATTTTCTTGCTTTGAACTTAATCAACTGTTGTGTCAAAACAAATTGATTCAGGTAGAAAAACTTATATCATACATGTTGATGAACGTCCAACATATAAAACCATGTGATTGATGCTAGCTGAAGATTAGTCTGAATTGCTAAGAGATGTGTTTTTTTCTAAAATGTTGGCTGTGGGGTAAAGTGAGACAAATGCTGTGGGGTAAAGTGAGACATGAAGCACAAGTTAAGTTTAGTCTTAAACATATTTTTGTGTAATATTACATTACATATGTTTTATTTTGAATGTCATAAACATTGTAGAAAAGCCATCATGCCAAGAAACTACACCAGGAAGACAACCTGGGGCCAAACACCCCTCGCAGAGATGGAGAGTGCAGCCGCTGAGGTCATGCAAGGAAAGAAGTCCTTAAGAAAAGCTGGAAGGGATAGAAATATTAATAAGACACCCCTCAAAAGATTCATAAAGAAAAAAGAGAAAGGGAAAGTAAAACCAGTAGCCTGGGGTGCAGTAGCTGAGGTAAAGAGAATATTCACAGATGAGCTGGAGGAGGAGCCAAACACTTGAAACAACTAGCTGACCAGTTCCATGGCCTTGCTCCAGTTAAGCGCTGTGAACTGGCATTTGAATACGCAGAGAAAAACAATATCCCTGTCCCTGCCAATTGCACAGAGAAACAATGTGCAGGTAAGCTAGGGTGTGCAAGAGATCACATGAATCATAAATGTGCTTTATTGACCAATCCCCATGATTCTGTTACTAGTCCGATATTATTTTTGGAATGTGTGATTGTCAATCTAGCTGTCAGGATTTTAACTATTACAACATGTGTTGTTATGGTAGTTTTAAAGTGGAAAAAGTAAGTGGACCACTTTACCCCCTTGATTTCTCTGGTCTGTCTCGCTTTACCCCAGCTTAGGGGTAAAGTGAGATACAAGACCACTTTTTAAAAAGCAATCATATTTTCACTGCCCTTTTGCCTGAAGACATTCGGATCATTTCCATTGCTAGGAAACATCCTGAATTACTGGTAAATGTGTACATTTTACTGATATATAATTTTAGCTCGCCTACAGGGGAGCAAATGTAAAAAATGTCTCACATTACCCCGCTCTCCCTATATAATTTTTCCTCCTAATATATAAAGTATATAAGATAGTATTTAAATTGAAGGGAAAATAAGGTTTTGATTTTTATTGTAGGACCAGAAGATGCACGGAATGATATCATAAAGTCCTGACATTTAGTTGAGTACATGGACCAAATTTTTGATTGAGGAAATATCAGGAACCTCATATATTGTGGCCCAAACACTACACAAAAACCTACACTTGTGAACAGCACCAATTTTACGGACGCCCTAATGCATACTGTGTTTTATTGTCTATTTGTCTCTAAGTGGGACCATAATTTACTAAATGAACCTCAATCTGCATTGAAGAAAACTTAAAACTTGACCAATAACACCTTAGAAAATTACTAGCTATTTATAAATGGTAAATGGTTTTGTATTTATATAGCGCTTTTCTAGTCTTGATGACCACTCACAGTGCATCTATTGGCAGCACTTTGTTGTTACATGGGGGGAAATTGGGGGTTCAGCATCTTGCCCAAGGATAATTCGGCATGCAGATGGAGAAGACTGGGAATCGAACTTCCGACCTTCAGGTTGGAGGACAACCGCTCTACCCCTCAGTCAAATCCAAGTGAGACGTAGGGTCATTTCCTCATAAACTTCTGTAGAGTCACACTGGTCATTTCAGACTAGAGGTTTCAGGTACTTCCACACTGGCTTCTTTTTCCAGACCTAAGTCTATATATGTCTATGAAGTCCATGGTTTAATACAAAAAAAGGTAGACTGCTGTAACTGGCAATGAAAGGAATCTGAGCAGAAACTGAAAAATACATAGTTATTTTCCCTCCTGATAAACAGCCTTAGTCTTCAAATTCCTCTATTGGCCTAATTTTGATTTTCAGGTGCACTTTTTTTTGTCACAATTAAACCTAGGAACATTGAACCCAGCCTCTCGAACATAAGAGGTTAGCAGTCTGATTACTAAATCAATATCAAGCTGTCCAATCTCGTTCTGCTGCCACAGATGACTTAGCAGGAACCCCGATAATAAAATCAAGACATGGATGGCGACCTGTTGGAGTCAGCGGGAGAGGAAGTGCCGAGACAATCAGATGTGCAGAGTTAATGGTGCCCTCGATGGAGCTCTTTTCGCTGCAGATAAATGCTTCCTCTCCGCTCACCGCGGTGATGAGATGTCGCCGGTTGCTACCGGCTCGTCACGAAGCTCCCCATCTGTGTCCTTAACACTCTAATGAAGAGAGTGACAAGCAGCGCTCGAGATGGTGTTTTTGATTCTAATGAGCAACGAGGGCTCTTCACAGAGGATGTGGGTGTGCTGATATCCTCCCTCCCTCTCTGTGTTCACAAGAGAGGGATGAGAATCAAGACATTTATCTACAAAACTGTTTAAAATGATACTCTTGCATACTTAGCTATAAAACGTATCCCATCCGTGGCTCAAATCAAGGTAGATAACAATAAGGTGTCTCTTGAACACTTGGGGAGGGATGATTTTGGTTAGAAAAGACGGAGATAAACCCTGGAAGTCTCAGTAATCTGATGTCCCTCGCTGGGAGTCATGATTAAGGGTCTGGCAATTTTTGGAAATGTCAGAAACAAATAATTAATCAATCATTTCCACTTTACAAGTTCACTGTAATTACCCAGCAAGTGTGACAGTGAGAGAGTAGGGAGGGTTGAACTTCTCAACACCATGCATGCCTTCAGGGACAGGCCGTCTGAAAGTGTGCACCCTTGTCCCCATTTGTCAGATTCACTGGATCAGGATCACAGAAATACAGCAGATATCAGGGAGACAGAGCGATGTAGCTGAGGGGAGGCTGTGAAAGCAGGCTTTTTGCCCCCTGTCAAGCTTGACCGCATCCAAAAACAGATATCAATGCATTTTGTTTAAGATGTTTTACAAACTAGTTGGTTTGAGGCAGACTGAGGCCTTGGTCGGACACTATTTTTGGGTCAAGGAAGGGTGCAGCTACTCCACAACTTTTACAGACGCTAATTCACAGCAATGTTTTGTAGAGATCAACTTCCACAATAAATGGCCATACAATTGGACAAATAATCTCGTATTTATTCTCTCCTGAAGGTCAGTGAACAACATCAAGGGTTGGGTTAGGGTTAGGGTCAGTTTCTTTTGTCTCTGATGTCCCTTTGCCTTTTGAAAAGATCTGATTCTCCTCCGTACATGTTGCCTTGGCTCTTCTGTGGATTTCCATCTCAGTGTCCTCTGTGCTTTAGTGGGATCCCAGATTAACTCCATGATGCTGAGAACAGGGCTCTGTGAAGGCTAGGTCACCATATTTTTCTAATTTCTGAAGACAGTTCTTTATGACTGTGTGTATGTTTGGGCTCATGATCTGTGTAGTAAATATACAGATGAGATGTTTTTTTTAATTTATTTATAAGAAAATAAACAGCACAGTACTGCAGTTGCTATGCCCTGTCAAGAGGCAGGGGCAGGAGCTATAGACTTTTCCATCCATCCATCCATCCATCCATTGAACATGGATTCGAAAATGCAATCTCCGCACAGAAAGACCTCGGCCGAACGAGGATTCAAACCAGGATATAGACTTGTTATGTTAAAACTATGTTAAAGTACACATAAAAACACTATTCTAACTCATACCTGCCTTATAATAACTTCTTCTAGCTTCTTGTATGATTGTCAATCTGCCTCCTCTTGTACTCCATCTGTTCCATCAGTAAGACAGTAACTGCTCACTGCTGTGCATAACACACTTGTTTGAAGGATGCAGAAACTCCGTTTGAGAGGTGACATCCAATTCATCACAGTTTCAAACTGTGAAATGGAGTTATCACAGTGGGCACGCTGAAGGAAAAAAAATACAAGAGGCCAAACACTAATTGGCAGTCTCAGCCCCACATGACACTCGTCAGAGTCGCCAGAGTTAATAATGCTTTGCTGCTCACTTTTAAAATGACAGCACCATTGTCCCCCTCTTCCCTGTCTCTAATTAAAGCAGACTAAGGGGATAATATGAGATGAGAAATAGGAAGAGGCAGGCAGGTGCCTGTAACATAGAAAGTTGTATGAGGAGAAACAGAACGTATAGCAACATGCTGGTCCCAGTACTGCACAATACTCAATTCCAATGCTATGTTCTTATACACGTATCATCATTATTATTATTAAAATTATTAGAATCATTAGAATTATTATTATTATTATTATTATTATTATTATTATTGTGAACATACCTGACTGGGTCAACTGAGCAACAACCCAGGGATATAAGAGACACAAAGAAAGACCTCAAAGAGATACCGAATAACCACAAGGAGATGCAAAATGGCCACACAGAGATGAAAAGAAATCTAGAGACTCACCAAACAACCACGGACATAAATTCAACAGCGAAGAGACACAAGGCAAACACAAAAAGACACAGAATGACCACACACACACAAGTAAAACAACTGAAAAGAGACAATGAAGGCTATGAACACATCCATACATATTTGCAAAAAAACCTTAAACAGCCCCTACATCTTTAAACAAATTCAAAATAGCAATTGGAGATTTGCTTTTTATGATTTAGAAAAGCACAGGTACTGGTGTCTCATCAAAAGATCTTTAATATGAATGAAGGAATCTATGCTGGATGTAAATAAGGTGTGGGTGTGAATATGTGAATGTAATCCTGTGAAATGTGTGAAAGTGTTTTTGCCTCTGCAAGCACTCTTCATACGCACATTTCTATATATTTGCATCATTTATTACCTCTTGCTTGTCTTTCCTGATTTTGTCGATCCATGGTGGGTGCAGGTTTGCAAACTGAACCCAATGTGTGGTTGAGAACTTGTTTGGAAAATCCAGAATGTTCTACAAATTTGTTTTAAATTTATTTTAGTGCGATATCTGCTCCATCCATTATTTATACCACTTATGTTTTAAGGGTCACCGTGGGTAGCTGGAGCCGAACCCAGCTGACACTATGCAAGAGGTGGGGTACACCCTGGACAGGTCGCTAGCATATCACAGATTATTATTATTATACCTGCAAATATAAAAACATATCACTGCAATTGTCAAAATAATCCAGGAAAATATATTTGTCTCTTTATACTTAAAAATGTAATTTACCGTAAAAGATGAAAACAAATCCTAATGGATCTGATGGAACCTCAGAACTCATCCTGAGGGCAACCATTTACTCCAGATAACTTTCAACTTGGAATCTGTCAAAAGCCTTCCAGTTATGGTTTCTAGAAAAATATAGAAGAGTATTTCCTATTAGATTCTGACTGATCCTGTAACTGTGTCTGGAGATTTAAATAAATAACGTTTCAGTAAATTATTAATAATTATGTCCTTCCATGCGCAAAATTATCCCCAGCCTCTCTCTTAAACTAGAGAATGTAGATTAAACACATTATGCTGTAGTGTGATGAATTTAGGTCGACTAAAATAAAAAATGTTCACCAATAAAAGGCTCAAATTGTTATTCTGGGTATTTGATAAGAGTGTTACAACAACACACACGTCTCGCTTGAAAGTCTCACTATCAACTGTGTGGCAGCTCATTGTCCTTTCTCAGTCTTTTGCCTCTCTCTCTCTCTCTTTCACAATTTCTGTGTTCGCTCTTTATACTCCGGCACAAACAAGTAGGGATGAACTTTGAAGTGAAACAATTTACATTGGTCACGTTAGAAAAAGATTCAGCCAGGTAAGTTTTTCTCAGTAAAATTCTAACTGACTCTCACTCACGTTCCAGCTCCGTCTTCCTGCAGCAACAATGCAATGAGCAAACATGTGCAATGTGGACAAACTCTTAGCAAAGAGGCAGCATAACAAAAATGTAGCCTTTTAGCTTCGAATTATTTTTAAACATATAGTGAACATTTCATGGACTATCGTTGTTGTCCAATAGGATTACATTGAAGCCACTGCAGCCGTGTCATGGCTGGTGTATGGAGATTAACTATTTGACAGATGCCAACATTTTTGTTAGAACCACTCATACACACTATCATACATAAACACCAGGCCCAGGCTGAAAAACTACTGCAATTCTCCTTTAATGGAGTAGTAATCAACAGGAAATAACCTCCAGGGTAATATCCTCACCAAGTTAGGACCACATCCGTTCATGCATTTCTCATGTGTAGTTTGTACACGTGCCACACACACACACACACACACACACACACACACACACACACACACACACACACACACACACACACACACACACACACACACACACACACACATAGGCTAAAACAATACATTGTTCCTGCCTAAGATGTTGCACAAGGTTACGGCATATTTTGTCACGTAATATGTTGGACTTACAGAAATTGAGTGAAACAATGAGGTGTGAAAAAGTGGACGATTTTTGCTTTCGACTAACCTGTACCTGTAATTGGTGAGAATACTGTGAAGGAAGCAGAAGTCACAGTTATTATGACGATGGGAGAGACGCAACAAAAACTCCAGCGGCCTTCTCCTCCCGGTTGGAGGTGAAGAACTGGTGGTCAGGGAGTAACAGGGGGGATGAGGCTAATAAGATCACTGAGCAAGAAGAAATAAGAGGATCAATAGGTGTTAGTCTGGGAAGATGGAATAGAGTGTGGCAAATGGCATGAGGTACTGCATGTCTCTAACACTTGGTTCTTTATAATGAGAAGCTCACAGAGATAGGCTAGCAGGTAGGATTAAGCCTTCGCAGCTTTATGATTTACAGTATTGGCTGGCAGTCCAGCATCGCGGCTTGAATTTGAAAATCACTACCCTGGAAAGAGAAGGAAGTCATCTCATTAAAACACACACACACACACACACACACACACACACACACACACACACACACACATACATACACATAGCGTGGCAGCTGTAAACCCTAGGATTACCTGGAAACATGCAGAGGTTTGTCAGTTGCTGAAGGCCTCAGTGGTTCTCATCCACACTGGATCTGTCATCTGGTTTTACATTTCAGCTCAAGATCCTCTCTCACATCCGACCCTCCTGACATGTGGTGAGCATCAGCATAATTAGGATCAAGCTTTGTTCTAGCTTTCAAGCGTCTCCCAACAGGCTACGTGACAAATGACCAGGTCAACTCGCCCTGTTTGAGGCTTATGAATGAAACTTTCCATAATGTGTGGATGAGATAAATCTTTATACTACGACATGGGTACCAATTGGGAGGTGACATTTAAACACACACACAAACACATACATTAGAATAATGTTAAATATTATTTGGTCTCTTACCTGTATAAACGTATTATGTAATTCTAGTTCAGTTAAACTGTGAACAGTCTAATAATCCATATAAAAGAAAGAAATGTAATATTTTGTTTATTCCTTTTTACTTTCTTTTTATCTTCTAATATCAAAGTCCACTTACAAACCATCAAAGTTTATCAGAGCATGGTCGCTTTCCTCATTATGTGTCACAAGGTCAATTACTAACTTTCATCACCTCACTTAGAGCTACAGTATCTCATCCATAGTATAGTGTCACTGTAGTGATTATAGCCATTCATGTTAGGCCATTGTCTAATATGTGCATGCCCATTATAACTGAGGTGTCCATCAACCTGTCAGTGATATGGCGAAACTTAGAAATTAGACTAATGGCAACATTATGTAACTGTGTGTTCGAACCTCAGGGATCTAATTGTTTCGTAATGTCATAACTGCTGACAGAGGAGAATCTCTCTCTGCCCTCATGCAACACAGCAGAGACATATTATGGGACCTGTTCAGACTGCGTATTAACATCTGTCCTCCATGATCCGATCACAAGTGTGACAGCTCTAACTTTTTCACTTCACACCTGGCATTAGAATGTGTCCACATGACCACTGAGGTGCCCACTTCATATGCAAATAAACGTTTATATAATTTCTGTTCATAGACTGAATGTTGATGTGTTTAGCCTAATTGACGCACATATGCTGTCAATGTGTTTTTTTCTGGTGTCTGTGCGTGAGAGAAAGAGACGGATCGAAATGAGCGAGACAACAGCCAGGGGAGTCAATGAAATAAGATATTATCCATTCGAAAAACTTTTTTTATCTCAAATCAGTATGTGTTTGTCAGTGGTAATAATGTGGTTGTGGCCACAATGTGTTTGAAAGATGCAAAGTGTAAAAATACTTAAATTCTTTATGAAACTGTAGCTGATCATAGGACGTCAGCTGAGTAGGCGGTCCTCAAATGTCTGAAGGACTGTATCAGCGCTGGCTGCATGTCATGAGAGTTACGCCCGGCCTAGGAGAGGCCTGAGCATAACAAAAGGAGGCTCCCCTCTTTCCCCACTCCCAAGTATGACCAGTGCCACAGCAGATTTACAGTCCAAAAATGTGATTTATTGAATACATCAGGTAGAAAAGCAAAATGTCAGCACAGCCAAAATACCAAACAAAAAATTGTACAATATCAAACTAACTTCCCTACCTCCAAAGGAGACGGAAATAATATACAGGGATCTAACCTGCCTACCTAAACAAAGACAGGTGAAAAGGGTTCTCTTCTTTACGACTAACAAGACTGTTCCGAAATAGCATAGAAAATGTAACAAAAAGAAAGCACTCTTAACAAAATAGCGATCAATCAACAATATAAATTGTCAGATGGGTTTCACAAAAACTAAGTTACGGTCGTGTTGGTATCCAGGAAAAAACGGAGGCAACTGGCATTAACAGGTGAGCTATAGTTAAGGTGAGCTCCATCAACCTACCATCCAATCACCTGCCGGACCTGAAACAAAGCCACAGGAAAACACAGCGCAAGGGAAACAGCATCGCCACCAGGCAGGGAGGGAGAACAACACAAAACACATAAACATACACAAACACACAATATGAGTCAGAGTCATAACAGAAATGGTATTTAATATAAAGAGTGTCCAAAACTAGACAAAAACAAAATATAAACACTAACAGGTGATTACTGGAGAGTCAAAAACACGAGGAAGAAAAAAACTGGTGTCTACTCTAGTGAAACAGGAGCGGAAGCTGAGCGTCAAGGCGCACGGGGAACAAAGAACATCAGGACGGGAAAGCTGGACGAGACAACATGTCAAGACAAACATACACAAACACACAATATGAGTCAGAGTCATAACAAGCACTGCTTCATGAAAAAAGTTTTGTCGTTTTGTTTTGGCCCTGAAGAAGTTGATAATTGTGACAATTGTGTTAATTTAGTACAGCCTTAATGTCTTAAATATCTTATTAGATTAATGTTGAACTTCTTACCTAAACAGCTGTGACTTATCCTTGATTACCAGATTGTTTCCACATTGTCTGATCACATGTCTATCAATGTGTCTCTATTTCTGTAACCTGTGCTGTAAGCTACAAGAGGATTTGGGGGGTTCTGGCATTGTGAGTAGAATCCAGGTGGCTGTCTTATGCCTCTCCTCTATTATGAGGGAACAGGCAGATGCTGCCGGCAGAGTTCTGGCATGATTGAAGTTCAGCTATGTTTGTCCCAGACACAGTTATGATGTTGCTACAGGCACGCAGAAGCCGCCGGTGTGCACAAGAGGCCTCAAGTGGCATTTTCAGGTGCATTATGGGCTCAAGGCGGATGAGAACATTTGTACCTCACCCAACACTAGAGGTGACAGTATGGGGACCAGACGACCAGGGAACCGTAGGTGAAACACTGGTATTGGAAAAAAGGAGGACTAGCGGCAAAGGCTCAGTGGCCCTCAAAGCACCCGCCCCCATACTGACAACTCCCGTACCTTCGCTAGCCATTCTCCCCTGTTCATTGCAGGGCAGCCTGGTCAGCTCTGGGGGCAGACTCATTGGTTGTATTCACCATGCACCATGGCTACCGCCTGCAGTTTTCTCACCATCACACCTATAACAAGGTTTGTCACTTTCACTGCCGTGAAATGCACAGGTTTGCCACCCTCATGGAAAAGAAATCTATGGAATCTACAGTATATCCACAGTTTTCTACTTTTTCATGATATAAATTATGGTAAGCAACTTTTTTCCCCCTATTGTTAACAGGAATTAGGTTTTTATCTGAAATTATTTCAGTTGTTATGACTGCTCACATTGGACATTGCATTACTCTTTTTATAGATGTATTATTAATCTATCGTGACGAAGGAGTGTTTGCTCATTGGGGGGCCTGGGTTTCTTGATCATATGAAGTCTTGACCTTATTTTGTATTTTATATTATAGATAATGTGTTGATTTGAAACGATACAAATAAAACTGAACTGTAATATTCTTAAGCTTGCTTGCTGGATGAACAGGAAACATTAAGTGTCTCTTCTATATAAACAATCCAAGGTATGTTGAGGTACGTCACATGATTGGAGCAGCTCAACTTGAGCTGGCTGCCTGAACTAGCTCACAGGCATCGCTCCATTATTATCTTTTAGTATAACCTATTATCTTTTGCTCTGTTTTGATTCATATTTCTAATGTAATTTATTGAATAATCTTCAATATTCTTTATAAGGTGGTATGCTTGCCTATTTGGCTAATTAAAAACTACACCAACCCCATGTTACACAGCAGAAATTACTACTGCCCCATGTATATAAATGAGATTGACTGCATTTATAAAGCTTTTAAAGTCTTATCGACCACTCAAATCACTTTACGTTACAAATCACATCCACACACACACACATCCACACAAACACACACACACATTTACACTGTGCTTATACAGCACTTTTTTTGATCACATCATTCATCCACTCACAGCACCACCATGGGCAATTCAAGGTTCAGTGTCTGAAAGTTTGTGACATTCTGATCAGTGGATGATTTGCTCCACCTACTGAGTCTCATCCACCAGACCATCACTTATACAGCGCTCATATGTGAGTGCAAAGACAACTCAGGTGGTTTTGCAAATACAAAGCACACTAAGTGTTTACCATTCATTTTATGCCTCCACGCCTTTGACAGCCAGTTGCGAGAGGCATTTGGTTTTCGGGTTGTCCATCTGTCCCGTTCTCATGAATGAGTTCATCTCAATAATGCCATGAGGGAATGTCTTCAAATTTGGCACAAACATTCACTTCAGAACTTGGATTTAATTTTGGTAGCCAGAGCTCAAATTTCACAGTGGCCTCACAAAGTTCTAGAACATGATGTCTTAAGATCAGCTTGAGGGAATGTCTTGGTAGAGATGTTCACTTGGTCTTTCCTGGAGGTCAAAGATCAAGGTCACAGTGACCTCATGTTCTTGTGAATG
This sequence comes from Pleuronectes platessa, assembly GCF_947347685.1. NCBI lineage: Eukaryota > Metazoa > Chordata > Actinopteri > Pleuronectiformes > Pleuronectidae > Pleuronectes > Pleuronectes platessa. The sequence goes on along the minus strand of NC_070646.1, from coordinate 17,648,888 downwards.
TGATATATCAGGACTGCCCGTAGGGAATTTCATTACATTTGGCACGATTCACTTTGATTCTGGATGACCTGATTAAAATGTGGTGGTCGAAGGTCAATGTGACCTCACAGTCACAGGTCTTTGGTCTTTGACTCTGACCTTTGACCTGTGACTCAATCTTAAGGGAATTCTTTCACATTTTGGCAGACTTGTTCTCACCTGGACTCACTGATTACCTGATCTCAGTGATCATAGGGAGGCATACAACCACAGTATGCTAATTCTACTCAACAGTATTAAACATAGTTAAACCCAGCTGGGTTGTGGGAGATTCCATGCTGTCACCCATCTTCCAATTCTCCTTCACCTCTCAGGACATGAAGCAGTGATGAACAGAGCCACCTGCTCTGTGATGTCATTTATCACATCCAGGTATAAAAAGCAGGTCAAACCCACATTGTGCATCAATGTTTTCGCTGTGTCTGAGTCTAACATTAGATTTTTGCAATTTCAAAAAGGATCATTTACAATAAAACTCTCAGGAATCATTTATTTCATTGTAGTTCAATTGCTTGAAATATTTTTTACCCCGATTTTAGTCCATAAGGATGATATGAGAGCGGCCCATTAAAATGGTTTGACATATAATTAGATGTCATGTCAAGTGACAGTCACTATATGTGATATTACACTGTTGGGTACAACAAAGCATGATATTCAAGTGAAGATGATTTTTGTGTCAAAATTATGAAACACAAACACACAATGAGCAGCTACACGACACAGTCATGGACACTAAATGATCACTTTTCGTGTCTGAAACACACTGTTCTCATCGTTTTTATCGACTTCAAATACTGGATTGGTCTAATTAGCAAGCTCCTCACACTCTATTGATCTATGGATAGTGTCTGATGAGAGCTCCGAAGCAACAATGATGCAACAAGGGGCAACATGAATGTGGACCTCCAGTCTGCAGGCTACACATGGCCCTCTATGGTTGCTTTTATCTGTAACTGTAGTTTAATGAGTGGAAATCTTAACTTTTAGCACTTTTCTTTGACTTTTCTTTCAAGCAACTTTGCAGGGCCTATAGCTTACTCAAAGGAGGTTGAGACAACATGCTTCTTTCTTTGTTCCAAAATCAAAGGTGGGCCATTATACTACATCAGCAGGAAATTTCACTCACACTTAGTCTGAAAAACTTAGGGAACCCTTTGAAATTACCGGTATATATGTATAAATTTGTCTGAAAACATGGTATGGGACATCACTTATAACCGTTACATGTGCACAGGGTCTGAAAGAAGAAGTCACTTCTCACACAAACGTTGGAATCTATGATAACAAACTTGAAGGCAGAATGTGCACACTTGTACGCTTACTGTGCCTCATGTTTGCAGATATTTAGTAGAAAGGAAATTGGCGATGCAGACTTGAGGTGGTGAATTGAAGCCAGATTAGAGATCAACGTCTTCATAAACATTAAACCAGTCGTGTTATTTGAGCTTGTGCGACATAACTGTTCCATAAGCAAGTGGATCCTTTAGCTTTTATTTCCAATTGATATTATAGGGTGGAGGTTTGGACACCACTGATTGTCGTGATTAGTTTTAGCAAAGTGTGGTGAATCTGTGATTGCTGTTAACCTTTTTAAAACTGCATGAGATTCACGCGTAATGATGGATTAAAATGCACTGGCACAGTTGGAAGACTTTGCAAGTAGGAGATTTAAAAGGGGAAGGGTATGAAGTGACCATGCAGATCTCCTGGCCCATGATGATGATGATGATGATTGGATGATCAGCCGATTTAGATTCCCTGGAGCAATGCCCTGGGATCTATGCGCTTTGAACTGGGTCCAGTATTAAAAACTGACCTTTCTGTGCCATCCCGATACAACTGCAACGAGCTCTTACCAGCAGGAATTTGATTCTTTTGATCCCGTTCCCTGGAACGATGAACTATTTGGGTTAGGGTTAAATTTCCTTGTGTATGAATTTGCGTCCTATTTGGGTGTTCAACTCAATTCTCCAGTTTCTGTTTTAATATGAGACTTTCACTCGCTGTGTGTCTTTTGAATTACATCCTGCCTTTGTCCTGTTTCCCACCCTTGTGATCATCTGCATTTGTTCTCGATGTGTTTCATCTGTATGCAGTGCATGAAGGCGGGCTTCTTGGTTAGTTATTAAATAATGTATGTCCACCTAGAGTTTCCAGGACTCTAGAGGAACTAAAGGATACAGCATATTCATAACTATAGTGTGACAAGTGTCCTATTATCCTTTCAATAAAAGTTCAAACTTTGCTTTACATGGGTTGTCGGTGGTCTCAGTCATGTCTCTTTCTCCTACACAATGCAGCTCACACTGGTTTCCTAGAGTATAGATGCCACTCACGTCTCCAGCTGTGACAGTACGGGTGTGCCCTTGCCCCCCATCAGTAGCAGTCAGACTCTGGTGGTGTGAAGCAATTCTTTTATCGGCCTCCACCTTTAAACATGACCACTTTTTTTTAATCTTGGGCTCTGTCAGAGTCACTCCATTTACCCAGAGTGTATTTATCCGTAGCTCAATGCCACTTTGTGCATTTGCACCTGTATCATTCAAACATTTCCGGTGTTATTTGAAGGAAGAATGCAAACCGCTAGACTAATGACGGCAGCAAATGCTGATCTGAGTGAGTAGTTAGGAAACCTGTCCAATCAATAAAACAAATTTGGAGTTGAGGGTTGGAGCAATTTTGACACCTCAACTATTTTGAGCTTGCTATTCACAAGAAGCATCTGCTAATGTGAACCAAGCCTTGCAAAAAGGAGATCTCAGAAGACCCAGGGTCAAGAGTAGTTTGTTTGCCTAAAAGTAGAAAAGGTTACAATGTAAGATCAACGACTCAAGATATCTTTCAGTCCACAGTTAGATAGAATGTCTATAAATGAGATGATGTGGTATTTTGTCTAGTTTCCCTTGAAGTGGGAACCCAGCCAAGATTACCAGCCAGATACTCCAAAGGAGTAATGCAAAATCCTCAATGAGGTAAAGAAACACCCTAGAGTAATAGCGGAAGGCTTGAATGAATCACTGGAACTGACTAAAATCTGTGTTCATTGGTCAGCCAACATTGGATAGGTAGTCTGCCCATGGCAGGAGACCATGGAAAAAGCCACTGTTCTCCAAAAATACATTGCATGCCTGAAGTTTGGCAAAGGGCAGCTTGACACTCCTGACTGCACAAATGTGAGACTGTGTGTTTTTATATTAACATAGGTCCCCCACTTTACCACTTAAAGATTTTACTGCCTACATGTTACAGCCAGCCCCTTCTGTGCCGGGTGTGACTCTTAGTCAGACAGCCCAGATATGCTTTTCATGATTTGGGTAGTCTTCCATGGTCAGCGAGCTGCTTGCAAGTGGCTGCCTTGTTAACAGTCTAGCAGACTGACACATGCAGCCCTTCTACTTCCCAAGCCTGGGAGGTATGAAAAAGGATAAATCCATCTGTAAAATAAGCAGTGTCACATATGGACTTGTGCGATACACTGTGTCTTAAAGAGAAACCCCATACATATGGAATATGTAGCGGAGTGGAGAGACAGTCTCTATACGATTGATAATGCTTGGTTACGTTGTAACCTTGGTACTCTGACTGAGGAGAACATCTCTCCAACCTGAGGCCTCTCTGAGACGTGCCGATCAAACTATCAACTGGTTCCACACCAACACAGCAGTTTGATAGGTAAACTGTAGGGCGTGGCCAGGCATGCCAGTGTGTCTTACATATCCACGCACCTTGACAGCAGGGGGATCATCCCTGTACATATGGAATATGTTACAGAGTAAAGTGATAGTCTCTTCACTCAGAGACAGCTGAGTTGTTACAGCTTGTGTGGATTACCTGTCTATACACAATGTTATCTTGTGGAAGTATTGTTGAGCTTTGCAGATGACCTGTAATCAGGGGTACATTACATTATCAGCGGACACCACATAGAAGTCCATAAATCTCGCGGCGTCTTCTCTCATGCATGCTACTGTTACCACCTATCTCAAAGATGGCAACAAGAAGGGAGGCCACACACAAACCTCTCAAGCCAAAAGTAAATGTATTTAACTCCAAATCAAGATAGCTCTAACTACGTAGTGGGATGTGTAAAATATGTTACGCGTCAGTGGTGTTAACAGTGTTTGGATGTGTGAAAATAAGGTGTGATGTATGTTGTAAGGTGCAGAAGCAAAGAAAAACAAAGGCTGAGGGCCCCATGCCCCTGGAAGCAGCCTTTAGATCTGCAGCTGAAGCCCAGCCCAAAAGGGCAGGCCCAGGGTGAGTGCCAGCTCTACCTGTGTCTGGAAAACAACTCCTCAGGCTCTCACATGTCAAGTGGTCAACCTGAGAAGGACATGGATACGTTATAATGTCTCTAATCATCACAAATTAAGTATGATTTCATAAAACATAAAAAATGATAAACTCACCAGACTAGAGGAGACTCAACAGACAAACTTTGGTACAGTGAAGGCAGAGAGTGGAGGCAGACAGAGAGCAAGTCCTCGAACATGGACAGAGGGTGAACAACTTCTCAGGCTCTCACATGTCAAGTGGTCAACCTGAGAAGGACATGGATACATTATAATGTCTGAAAAATAAAGAAAATGTTTTCCTCTGTCCTGCACCTAGAGTTGAGAACTTTTTGGATGTGTGTTTCTTTTAAAACCTTTTGAAAATTATTATAATTATGAAGTATGAATTTATACATTAAAAAATACATGATAAACTAACCAAATCCTAACAGTGGTCCCAAATGTCCACATATAAAACACAGGGAGAACGACTCCTCAAATATATCACAACAACCTGTAATGGAGAATAATTGATCATTTAGTGTACATGATCACACCATTAAGGATCAACACATAAGCACAATAAAACTTGTGTGATAATAAAAATAATAATAAATATTTCTCACCTTATCAGTGGAACATTTACACACAAATTATACCTATTAAATAGTTATCACCTCAGTAAACAATAAATGAATTGAAAGATTACAATAAACTCAATGGCAAATATTTCAAATCAAACTAATTATTCCCTATAGGTTTACTTGTATTCTGTTTTCAATACAGCTTGATTCTGCATCTCTATTTACAGCTCAGCTATGGCAACAGTAAACGACGTTAGCAGCTCTTAGCTAGCTTAGCTAAATCATCTGAACAATAATAACCCATAATATCACAATTCGGCATATTAAAACAAAATCAAAAACGTTTTCTACTTTGTTTTGGACATGTCTCAAAAATGTAGCCTAGCCAGCCCCAGGCCAACGTTACTTACCATGTCTGCCTCCACTCGCTCATCATTGTCGAGTCCTCCTCGCTCGTCTCCCGGCGCACCTGCTGCTGCTGGGCTGGTGAACCCGGCACCAAACAGCTCCGTCAGTTTGGCACATTCAGCAGCCTCCACCTCCAGAGACTTCAGCTTTTTACTCTTATTATCCATTTTAAGTTTCTGTCTCAGCAGCAGCCCGTCCCGCGACTCCCCCCCGCCAATGCCATGAGGTCCCGCCCCACCCTGGTTTGTGTTGTGATTGACAGCACTGTCAGGGCTCTCTGAGCCTGTCAGCCCATGATTGATTGACAATGACAAACAATAGAACAATAATATGTGTCGATGCTGGCAACACACTGCTAGCCCTCTGTAGCCAATTGGCCGGCCCAATTGGAGGGAATTTAGAGAGGAAGAAGAGAAAAAAAAAAAAAAAAAAAAACAGAGCGGACCAGACCGGCCCACATTGGGTCAACGGCCCACCGGGACGATGCCCGGTATGCCAGATGGCCAGTCCACCCCTACCTGTAATACTTCAAACTCAACATTATTTAGGCAAAGGAACCTGGCTCGGTTCATGTCTTCAAGAAGTCGGCACTGGGCCTTTCATATTTCTGTGTTTCTGATGGACTCCAAAGAAAGACCAAACACCAACGCTGGTCCGTACTCAAAAACTACAGAACTCATAGGGACACAAATGAGAGCTGCAGGGAGCAAGGACTGAAACACTAGAAAAATTCAAGAGGGGCGATCAAACCAGACATAATTAAAGTTTAAAGGGGAAATCAAGAGACATTAACAGACAAACTGACAAGCGAGTGTGGAGCATACAGACTTCATACACAAAAAGAGTCGGAGATCATGAATTCAGTTGTGACACATCATGACAGGTGCACTAACAGGAGTGGATTGAAAAAAACAGGCAAAGGTGGAAAGTAAACTAAGAGATCGAGAGCCAACAAGCTTCAAAGTATAACAGAGGTATGAATCAAAGAATACAAAACCCAAGTCTAAACACAAAAATCAGGTAAGACCACACTTCAATCTGTCAAAATGAGTCCAACACAAAGTTCGGAAGACAAATCAAAACTCCATAACATAAAGTCCATTCCAAAAAAGTGCAGGATGGGGCAGAATCATGACAGGGCCATAGATTTCAGCAGAGTATGCCGACTATACTTTATCTGGTATGTTGTTGAAGCTGCATTTTGTAATGGCAGCATTCCTTATCATCTTTAGGGTAAATGCAATGTATCTGTATCATGCAGTTCTAGTCTTATAGACCACTGAAAGTATTTCACAGTACAAATCACATTCACCTATTCACACACACACACACACACACACACACACACACACACACACACACACACACACACACACACACACACACACACACACACACACACACACACACACACACACACACACACACACACACACACACACTCACACACACACAGCACAGCCATGGGGGGAATTTCTACCTCCACATCTGCCCATTAAGGGGTGATCAGTGAGATGGGACTAGAATCAGTGTTTGCCTTTAGTAAAACCAGGGTTAAAAAAATAAATGGCATTTGGACAAAGGCCTGGTTAGCTTGTCCCCAGAACATGCTTACAGAATTATATTTGCATGCGATCCACAATATTGCAGCTATAAAGGAAGGAGATGGGCTCTCCTGGAACGCATCACCCTGGACCACCCTGACACCTGCCACCCCTTGGCAAGGTTTTGAAGGAGGCCATCACACAGCAATGTTTTACCTATGTTATGTTATTCTTGAAGTGGCCTTTATTTACAATCTTACCTAAGAATCTGAGGCCTTTCTTTTTCACTTTTAGTTTAGTAGTTTCCAAAGTCTGGATATAGAATGTTACCTAAGAAGGTAGACCTCACTTTGTTTGCTCTGACCTGAAACAAATAATGCAGTTGCTATACATTTAAGCCTTGTCACTTTGCAAGGAGCAACTGAAGAAAATGGCAAATGGAGTATGAACTACCATGTTTACATCAATGTTAATGTATTACCACTTTTTAACCTCTCGGCCCAGAAGTGGAATCTACATGCACAAGGGGAGGAAAACTTCCCACTTTCTCAAAAAAATAACAGTGGAAGCAACTGATCATTTTAGGATAGAGAGCAAGAATTACAGAGTGTTCACACCCTCAATGTCCTTGTTAAAACTGGCAAATAGAAAATTAAATTGATGACAAATGACTCAAGTGCAGCCCCATGGTTCTGCTTGAGCATACAGACACTGTCTAGTCATCAGGAGCCTCCAACTGAGAAAATTAGACATATACATTTTCTAAATCCATCAACAGCCGACATAGATTGGCACGAAGGTGTGAAATGAGAGGCTATTTTCACTTCCACCTCTGTTTGAAACAGTGTTGGAGGGTAGTGGCAGCCCCAAGCACCAATGCCCCCCACGAGGAAAAGTAAACAGTGTCAGGATCTGGCTCAATGTTCAGACAAAAAAAAAGAGGGCAAACAGACAAAAGGTTGTCAGTCAAAAGTAGATGAGATGGTTTATTTAATAATAAAAAAAAAAAAAGCAAAGAAGAGTGACAAAATCAGTGATGTGAGAAGTGCCTGGTTGAGTGAACTAAAAAAACATTATCATGCTGCAACAAATGACAAAACACACACAAACAAATCCAGGAGCACATGTAGGAGCTGAAAGTGAGAGAAGCAAGCTCAGCCAGTTCAGTAAACGCAGCAGACCATCAACCAAGCAAACATTGTGTCATTGATGACCTCCACATCTCTTCCACTTTCTGACAAAGTAAAACCCCAACCAGGCCAGACAGTAGGGAGAGGAGAGGGGGTGGGGGGGGAGACATCACAATGCATGCTACATTTTTTAACAATAATAAGCATATTATACAATTGTGTTTATTAACAACCCAGGTTAATTTATGCTTAATGTTAAGATAGCGTAACCTGCGTTCATTTTGTTTGATTTCTGCAGAGCGATAGGGTTAGGGTTAGGGTTAGAGGGACATTATCACGACCTCCTCCACCATCAACATGTTTGTTGTTGACAGAAACTCTCATCTTTGCAGCCTTCTAGTAGATGTATTGCTTAGCAACCACGTAAAGGACATGTGGTTGCTTTGTGTTCGTATTTTAATGCGTTTCTATGGTGTTTTTCTAGTCTTGATTACCACTCAAAGCACTTTACAGTTCAGCTTTCCCTTCACCCCTCCATACAGCGCGTCTTTGTATGTGTAGCACTTTCTCTCATATCACACACTGCTGGCACAGCCGTCAGGGGCAATTTGGAGTTCAGGATCTTGCCCAAGGACACTTCAGCAAACAGGATGGGAGATCAAACCGCCGACGTTCTGGTTAGGGGACGACCTGCTTTACCTCCTGAGCCACAGCCATCCAGTGAGGGCAGCACGAATGAGTCTCAACACCAACTCACTGACATATTCACTGTACAAATGTCGTCTGTTGGGAGCAGCCACTTCCACGAGGGTCTGATGTGACACCCCCTTCCACCCATTCTATTAAGGGGCGACCCTCATTACTGTCGAAAGCCAGCTACTCAGAAGGAGTGTTCTTATTTGTAGGAGGCAGAAGGGCCCCCTCCTCTCTTCTTCAGTTAATTTTTCCCCTGTTAGCTGCAGCAATATTAAAGCCGTTGCATGTGCCCTTGTCAACCCACATCATCCACCACAGCCTGATCAAAGCAAGGAAGCATTGTTTTGGGCTCATACTGCCGTTTCTTGCCATAAGGAAGTATGAGCCATACTGTCTGCTTTTAATTAGTTTGTATTTCTTTATTTGCTCCCAAGCAACAAATATGATTATAGTCAGATAAAAAAAAATCTAGTAATGTGGCAGTGATTTTATATGCTTAATAATTCATACATTCACCCACTCTCTGCAGTTTTGTGACAGCGGTACTTACTGTAATTGGCAGCTATTCCTTGTATTTTTCTGATAGTATAATTTGCTATAAGTCAGTGAAATATACATCTCTGCTTCCAGTGAAGTGGCAATTAGTCGTATGCAGTAAACACCACCCTTTTTATGTCAACACCATCATGTCTAGTTCATGAAAACCATGGGTTTTCTTGGTAAGTTGATGAGCATTGTTCTGTGACCTAGCCTGAATGTGTTTGCCCCCGCTTTCCCCCTTCCGACGCCCTCTGTGCTGCCAATCTCTTCACTGCTGCTCCCTGACCTCCATGCAGGCCTGCTTGGACCAAACTACTACAAGTCTTTCTCTCCACACCCCCAAAGAGCCTGCCTAGAAGTTAAACGTACTACAAAATAGTTTTTATCTGGTTATGGGAAGTAATATTGCTGGCTCCTTATGACCTACAACAGAAAAGAAGACAATATTTCCAATGTCTGGTCATGTCAGACCGCCAGGGATATCAGATGAAGCGGTTGGGGTTAGGGTTGGGGTATAAGCTGTACTAAAGCAAAATTACAGCACTTTGCGTCTTTTTTTCACTCCTTCCAAAACAAAAGCACATTTTTTTGCGACAGTGGAGACACTATCGCTTTTGTTCACAGAGGCGCTAAAATCAACGAAAAATGAATGTTCCTCGTAGGGGCTTTTAATAATTTAGTGCAATCGTGACCCAGGGTCTCGCCAACAACACAGATGCTACACAGTCAGATATGCCTGCAGCTCACTGGACCGACATAGCAGCTCTTTAGAAGGCATCATCCTTTTGCAACTTGGACTTGGTAATGTAATTGGACCAAGCATGACAAAGCACAGCTCCAATAAGGAAAGGACTGAATCCAATATATATTTGGTTTGATGGAGGTGAGATTTCCTTTATTGTCTTTTTATGGTTAGGTTATGTTGGAGTTATGATGTTTTATAGAACACAGTCTAGCAGTCTACGTGTCAAGAGTTTACATGTAACTAACCTTTCTTTTAACATGGTACCTTTCCCACAAGAATTGGCCCTAACAAAGAAACACGGCAGCAAGGTGTCTGCCACAGTTTCAATTTTGTCTTTGATATATCTATCTCTCCTTAACCATAACCTTACTTGCCTAACGCTTTCATTAAAACATGTATCTATTTGATTTCAGCAAAGGAGATCAGTGGAGCAGTCAGGAAGAACAGGCAGAGCCAGTGGATGGGAAGTCTTTTTTATTTTGTTTTAATCATTAGATAAGTAATACAAAATAAGGCACACTTGAAATAACAACAGAAACCAAGAGAAATAATTTATAAAGTGTAAATTCCGACGTAATGAGACAAAAAGAGGGTTTGGCTTTTAACATCTTACATTTATGGTTAAAAGCAAAATTCTTAGTACGTAAACATAAGACACGTCATATGAATCACTGAAGCTGTCAGCCAATCAGAGCAAAGTTGTGACGTCACAGTGACAGTCCCAAGGGCCGGCAGCTGGAGGACAACAACTGCACAGTCTGACTGCAAGTGGTTCGCTCCCGCTATGTTTTAAGGTCACGTGACCTGGTGACATTTTGCAGCCCTGGATGAAGTAAGGTGAACATTCTAATCGGCATGAATCACATTTAGTCAGCGCTTCACAGCTCTGCATCAAGTGGAATGCACCAACTCTATCAGGTGAGATGTTCCAGAAGGGGGGGAAAGTATGTATTTCTGTTACCTGTATAAATGTATTTAATACTCAAAATGGTTATGTTGAATCTGGTCTAATATCGTTATAAGACAGTTTTTACTGCCAAATGTGTTATTTATTGTATGCATTTGAATTTTTATATGAATGTGTGGAGCAGTTTGATCTCTGAATCTCAACTTTTTTGCATAATGATCTACAAACTGCGGTGTATTGACGGAATGCAGAAAAGAGCTGGAAGTAAAGTCAGGAGGAGGAGATTAAGTGACAGCGCATGTCAGCTGACACCTGCCAATCAAGATGTACATAATCGCTGTTTGGATACATAGAGTGAAAATGATACACAGCAGGAAAAACTATTTGAAAATGACATCTACTGCTACAAAAACAATATTTGCTGGTGTGGCAACATTACGTGAATTTATGTTCATTGTTATCACAGCCTTGCCAAGGGGTGACAGTATTACCAGGCGTTATTCACAGATTTTTGATTCTGTTATTTCAAACAGTACAAAACAGCCGGGCTGGTTAAGACCACACAAAATATAATATGTCTTGAATATAAAGAAAACTTCCAAATTCCCTTCCTTTTTTTCAAACACTTGACCTTTTTTTAAACTAACAGTATTTTGGTCAGATACAGATGAGATTCAATAGAAAAGTTAATTTGTATTCATCTGAAAATTTGAATCAATCAATCAATAAAATTTTATTTGTATAGCCCATATTCACATATAACAATTTGTCCCTCAACAAGAGTAAGAAAAAACAACAAAAAACAACATTTAACAGGGTAAAAATAATGTAGAAACCTCAGAGAGAGCCACATGTGAGGGATCCCTCTCCCAGGACGGACAGAAGTGCAATAGATGTCAGGTGTAAAGGAGAACATCAGCAAGATAAGGGTATTAACAGCATTGATTAGAATAAACATTTTGAAGCATAACTGAAGGTCAATGAATTTATGGATTATTGTCAGTAATGGGTACTCCTGGGTACTCCTGGGTATCAAGCAGTCCTCCTGCAATCATAGTCCATGGTAAGCAGCCACCATGATCATGATCCACCATCAAGATCAGATTTCACTATAGTCCACAGTCATTGTCCACTGCCGCCATCAGGATCCATCATCAGCTGCCACCTCAGTCGTGGTCCACCACCATTATCAGATGCCAACACAATACAGGATCCGCCATTATTATTATGATCAGCCAGCACAAAACAGAATCTGTCATACGCGATCTATCATCATGATCCACGATGTGGCTGCAGTCGCGGCCAAGGATCTGCGGACGATAAGGCAAACGGACTCCGGGGAAGAAGTGAAGTCAGTAACATGTATTGATGAGATACTAATTTCTTTGATGTGATATGGATGGAGAAGAGGAAGGAGAAGCTGGGAAGAGAAGCTCTGTGTGTCATGTGTCCCCCGACATTATAGACCTAGCAGCATAGTTAAGAGCAGGTCTAAGACAAGCCTGGACCGGCTCCAACTATAAGCTTTATCGAAAAGGAAGGTTTTAAGCCTATTCTTAAACGTACATATGGTGTCTGCCTCCCGAACTGAAAGTGGGAGCTGATTCCACAGTAGAGGGTCTTGATAGCTGAAAGCTCTGGCTCCTACTCTACTTTTAGAGACTTTAGGGACGACAAGTAAGCCGGAATTCTGGGAGCGTAGTGCTCTAGTGGTTGATACAGTATCAGCTCTTTGAGGTATAATGTTGCCATATTATTAAGGTTGTCTGTAAGATTAGCAAAATAGCTTTCGAAAGTTGACTTGCCAGAAATAGTTTGGCAACCACTAGAGAGACCATTTAGCATTTGCTCAGCAGTCTCAACTGCACACACACACACACGAACACATGATACTCGAGCACAGTACAAGGAAACAGGTTGTATGTCCTACACCTGACACAGATATAGAAATAGAAAACACATCAATGTCTACCTGCGTTAAGGCAAAAATTCTTCTTTGCTTACATGAGCAAACATTTTTATGAAAGGTACATAAAAAAACACAGCATGTCACATCCAAAGAAACGTTTACATAAAAGACACTTTCATGAAATCAATCAACAAAATTGAATTCACAAGGACGGACTCTCTTTTACTGCTTAATATATTTTATGTCAAAAGGGACAAATTATTTCCTGTAGATGCTCTTCCTTGCACTGGGGACTCTGTACCTTTGTCCTAGTGGAAGTGGTGATTTAGGGGTTCATCGGCTGTGGTTGTCTAGGATTTAGCTACTTAAGCGTTGTACTGCTTCACTTTGGTGATGGGACAGCAAGGCTTGTTCACAGCCCATAATTGTACTGCCCTATTTTACTATTGCAGCAGAAGCCACCACAAAATTTACATCGCGGAAACACGATATGATATGAACAATGCTTAACTGGACATGGTCACTAGATGACAGAATAGTTCCATGGAAAGAATTGGTTGAGAAATCATACTAATATAGGGAAAAGACTAGCCAATTATAATGTTTCATAGTATTTAAACCATTCGTTTAAAAGAGTAGAGAGCTGTCGTAGTCCAAATTGGAATACGGTTCTATATATACCGGTTGTCGTGGATCTTTAATTTGCAGTGAGGGCGAGGGAGGAGAAATACAGCATTTGTGTGTGTGTACTTTCAGTGAGTGCTCGTGTTGTGAGGAAAGAGATTTCACACCTTACTGATAATTAGAGTCCTTTCATGTTTCTTCCTTTGAGAGAAGTCAGATATTAATAAGAGATGAGTCCTGTTCGAATGGAATGAGGCACTCGGTGACAAATAACTGCTCTCCCACTGCAGCATGTTGGCTGCTGTCCTCCTCCTCGCCTCCCACGTCGCTTTCTTCATTAGTCGCTATTCCTTCCTGACCCTCTTTTGCTTCTCCAGCAGCCACAGCAGCTCTCGTCCAAGTCAACATTCAAATCAAATTAATCTGACTGCTAATCAGTGACCCTGTTCGCATCTGGTATTACCATCAGACTACAAGTACACAGCTCTAAGTACGTCAGTGCACATCTGGCATCAGAATGTGTCGCCACATACACTCACTGATTGGATCTCACTATCGCGCTTTTAATGCATGAAAATGACGTTCTGTTTGCAAAGACTTAATGATGCTGTCTTTAGCCGATCTGACTGTATAGATGGGCCGTTGTCAATTTGTGTGTGTGTTTGTGCCTGCGTGCATGTGCGTGCATTTGCATTTGTGTGCACGTGTGTTTTAGAGAGAGACAAATGAGAAGGGCAAGTTGAGACTGAGTTAATCAATGCGGTGTGCATAGCTGTTCTAAAATTTGTGTGGCAGTTGATGTTGATGTTATGGCCTCATATAAAACACTGTATGTGAAATAGATCAGTGGTCAAAATCTTTAGGTTTATCATGAAACTTGACCAGGTCAGAGGACGTCAGCTGAGTGGGCGGTCCTTCAAATGTGGCTGAGAACACGTTTGCATTCACTCTGTTTAGAGAAAGTGGCCAAGTGTCCCAGACCACCTCAATAATATTTGATCATATCTCAAATGCTGCCTTGATGAACATTAGAGCTGTGAACACATTTTAATACCGGGTCTGACAGGGCCAGACTGATCAGACTGTTCAGCTTCCCCACACATGTTTTCTTTAGTAGGTATAAAGTATATGAAATGGCCATAAAATATCTACCATTAGCCTCGATTAGGCAATTTGTTTTGACAGTTATTTACATGGTGCCCAAACGTCAGGGTAAACAGTTGATCAGGTAACAACAACTGGGTTTGTGAGGTATCATTGATTTGGTGCATCAGATTGACTGTGTTGTATGGAGGAGTATTAAAGTAAAATAAAACAATGATTAAAAAAAATAAAAAAATAATCATTAATCATTTAGATTTTATTTCACATTTTAAGAATTTCATCTAAATGTTGAGAATAAAGTCAACTAACCCTTTTTATTTTGCATTTTAAGACTTGAGTTTAGTTTTAAGAATATATCATATGCAATTTCTGTCTGTTTCGAAAAAGAAACAACCCAAGTCCAGAAGAGGTGGCCAAATTCGTGCAATCTGAAATGGCTTCTAATGGACACATCCAGCGATATCAAACATTACACCAACACTCCATGGATGTTACACTGGCAGCGCTCCTTCACAATACTCTTCCAAAGCATCTGGCACAAATCTTCTGTCGGCTTGGCCTCGGGCTTGGTTGCTACTGTCTCGTATTCGGCAAATGCTTGGACAGAAACATATGGCCCGGGTCAATAAAAACTATAACTTCAAATTGTATGCAGATGAGACTTCTTTAGTGTCTCACTTCATTAATTTGAATCATGTTTGTCTGTAACTAACCAGCAACAGTTTTGGCATCAGTCATTGATGGAAAGGGTATGAAAACACTGTAATAACAGTAATAAAACAGTTCATCACTAATAAAAAACCCACTACTTTATAGTGTTTAGAGAAACTTTGAGATTGCTGGGAATAGAACTTTACATATTTCTCTTTTAAAGCATGACTTGTGGTAAACACTATATGCAAACCTGAACTTTAAGTTGGTTGTTGCAACACTAAACCAACTACAACAAAAACTTCACTAATGGTTGAGACCATGAAGCATAGGTCTCCTCAACCCAATTCCCCCCTGAGAGAGTTTTCTCATGTCGAATGATAACAAGACCATAACAGTCCCTGCAGCTGCCATCCCAGAGTTCAGCCTGGGCAGAGAGGAGCCAGCTCCACTTTTAATAACAAAGCCTTTGTCTCCGCTTAACCTCCCTCCCCCAGTGGACTGGAGAAAAAAATTGGATTTCACTCCTGTTTTCAAACAGCTGATATTAACTCTTTTGGGCGGGAAATCGTCTTTTAATAATTAAAAACGGTTTTGCAAATGACCAGTTATGCTTCTATTCAGCTGTAAATGATTAGTCTGATACGTCGCTCCAGGCGCTTCTGGAGAGAACCTGCTTCCCTGGAGAGTTTACTGCAGTAAGTCATCACTTAAGGATCCCCCCCCCACACACACACACGCACCTCTTGTCTCTCTATCCAGTCCCACTCTTGCAAGGCCCTGATATTACGAAGCTCTCTATTTCTGTTAAGATGAAGAAATTCCTGTCTCGATTAATGGTTCATGCAGATAAAGTAAAATAGGGCAGAGGTTGCCTTTGCTCAGTGAGTTGATGAATGACTATCGGCTATTTCTCAAGTTGTATTCATTTTCAATCCAACCCTTCTTCCATATATATTTGCTGTCTTTATTACAGAGGCAAAAGTGGAGCCTTGCTGCTCGTTGTTAGACACATTCAGGTGTAATCATTCCGCTGGTTAGTTTGAATGCCTGTTCGCCCTGCCTGACTCCAGCTGATCTCTATGTATATGTGCACAAGTTATAGCATGTAGCTGTTAGAACTGGTAAATATGGTTTAGCCTTTGTGTGTATATTAAAGATTCTTGACACAGTATTAGTTTTTTTTCCAGATCATTTCAGAGCTACAACATCAATGGTTTGAAGCAGAGGGGGAAAAAATTGTTCCAATGTAATGGCATCAAAAACCATGCAAGATATCGTTAGGAAATTTTACAGTTGCTGTCAAAATAAAATAAAATGTTGAAGATGAGTGTAATCTGACCAATGAGTACTGAGAACTTGTCACCAGGGAGGCAGTCGTTTGTTCCTGTCCCTGGTTCCTCATCAGCAGGAATAGGCCGTAATGTGAACCCTGTTATCGTTTCATCCCGTTCCACAGTCTGGCATCTACACAATCTTTAGCTCATAAAAAAGAACGAGTCGTGCTAAGCTACCCAAAAAAAGTTCGGCGCTGAAATTCCAGTAGATTGTCGATGCGTCTATGTTTTATGCAAAACTGGTTTCTTCAGAACGTAATAGGATTTTGGTCGCGAGTGTTGGCACGGCTCGACACGTGATCGTTCTACACCAATGAGGTTGCTGCTTTTTGACAGAATGGCAAGCTGGTGCCTCCCATGGTTAGATTCAACGTTACCGATAAAGAGGAAATCACCCTGAACATCCTCAAAAATGGGCCAAATGGATTCTAAACAGTGCTGTATACATAGCCGCGGCCAAGAAGAACAATGAGGCAAATATACGATAATGTTATGTTTATTTTAAGTCATTTAGATCAAGTTTGAAATACCTGGGAATACACCTTACTGACGATCTAACATGGACTGTGAACACCCAGCACACACTGAAGAAATCAAGGAAAAGTCTATACTTCCTACGTAAGCTGAGGAAGTTCAAAGTATCAGCACCCATCAGCTGTGGATAGTGTGCTGACATGACCATGGACCTTTCAAAACACTGAGGTCAGGCAAACGTCTCTGCTGCTACAAGACCAGAACAGAGAGACTGAGGAGGAGCTTCTTTCCTCAAGCATTCCATATCCTGAACACATACAATGACTGTATAAACTGCAATTACAATTTCGTTCACACTTGCACATGGACTGTACACACAGTGCACTTTATACTCCTCTTGCTATTTATAAAAAATATTTCTTCATCTTTCTTCACACTCGCACAGAAAAAACTTAATACCAAACAAAATTTCACTACATGCTTTACGTTAGTATTTCTATGCATGTGAGAAATAAACCTCCTTCCTTGTATCAATGAAAGGCAGTGATTGTGATTATACCAATGACCGTTTGTTCGTTCATTCATTCATTCATTCATTTAGTCATTCATTCCTTCTTCCACAAATGAAAACAACACTGATCAACCATAAAAACAATATTTATGAAAAATATGAAATATGATATATAAAACTGTACAAAACAGATTAAGGAATAACAGATTAAGGACACTCAGTCCTCACTGTCAGTGTCACGACAGTTCTCTTCCAGTTCCTCAGTTTCTTTTGTGTTGGCACAATTACAACAACGACATAAGTCTATGCAACACAGTCCTGCAGAAAAACAGGAGCTGCCTGTCTCACAAGCACTTTTGCAGCCGCAGTGTATCACATGCAAAAAACACTGTCAGGGGCCGGATTTCTGGTCATCCAGGTGACATGCAAGGAACGGTTAAACCTAAAGTCAAGGACTTAGGTGTCTGCTTACGGCCCTTGGAAGCAAGGTGCACAATGTCTTGAAAAACAGAAAACACTTTCAAATGCAAGTCATCAGCAATGTTGACATAATGATCCAGTGTTGCCTCCTCAGTGGCGCCTATAATCCAGCTAACTAGATTGTATAGTGCAAGGGGAACAACAGTTTGTGCTTCAGTGATTTTCAGAAGTTGGAGGCCATGGGCATGACATGCCAGGAGTCTCACTAAGATGTCTTTTTAAGAACAACGCTGCTGTATATAGTGTCCTTGCATCCTCTTGTGTTGTTTGGCACTTTGTTGTCCCTTTTTCAGTCTCGCTGTCTGTCTGGCTCAACTCACTAGACAGTGTGGTTTCCCCACCTGATGGATAAGGTAGCATGTCCACGAGTCTATCTGTTGACAGAGTCTCTGCAAAAACCAGCTCGCAGACGTTGCGCTTGGTGGGGATGTAAAACACCAGCTGGGGGAAATCACGAGTCAGCCTCTTCTTCAACATATCCTGTCTGCAACACAACAAAACAGTGACAATTAAGAGTCACAGGAGTACCATCAAAAGTAGAGAGTGGTGGAGGTGGTACAAGACATTAAAGGCTAGAACCTATCCGCCACACAGCACATTTAAAACCAAAGATGCCCAAGAAAGGCACACAACATCTCAAACCACACCACAGACACACACTACACATCAGCTGTTCTCCTTGTTGCCAACTGGTACATGTCTGTGCAAACAGCAAGACTTAAAAATTGTTTCTCCAAACAGGCCTGTCACACACATTTTTGGGAAGCTGGCCTTGCACATGACAAAAAATAAGACTTGAGAGAAAAATGCATTGCAGTTACCTGTAGTTTGAAGCATCAAGACCTTCATTTGCTTTCACCAGTTCAATGAAGGCCTTCCTCAGCTGTACCATTCTCAGCACCTATTGGTTGACAAGCAGCCTTTGGCGAATGATCCTCTCACAGAATATCTTATAGCTGACATCAAACATGGGCTCATTCCTAAAACACATATGAATGAGAAGTAAAGAAATGAATAAGTGTTGTGATTGTGTGCACATACAACAGAATGCAGATTGAATGTTTACTTATATAATGTTAAGTTAGTAGCTCCTTGAAATGCAATATAATTAATAACTTACTGTTCTTTCTCTGGTTTTTCTTTGGTATAGAATGCTTTGGTCTTCCGTCAACTCGGCAGCTTTCTGCAATTGGCCTTAACGAAACAAAAAGGATAGCTCAATGAGTTTGTTGACATATCTCTCACACATAATTGTACCTTTCAGTCACTCTACTACAGTGTGTGTTTGTGTGTGTGTGTGTGTGTGTGTGTGTGTGTGTGTGTGTGTGTATGTTTGTTTACCTGCTGTTAATGTTTCAGCCTTTGACAGAGGATCCCTTTGCTCGGTTGATTAACTTCTCCTTTTTTTGGCAAATTATGCACAGGGCAGAAAGGACGGGGCCAGAGCCTGCGATTGGCAGCCCTGAACTGGATCGGAGTTTCTTTGTTGGACTCGTGCTGCTAGAAGTCGATGGAATGACCTTGTGGTCTTCTGTAGCTTCTTGTCTCTCACGTGCAAGACGTCTTTCCACCTTTGCGATGGCGTTTTTGTCTGTAAATTTACGGTAGCATGTGAGAGGCAAGAAGCCAGCATCCTCTGGAATTTTTTCAAACTTAAAAAGGATGAGGTGAAGTACTTTGTCAACTTTTGAGCATGTTTTTAAAAATAATATTTATTAGGAGCAAGTTATGAGTGCCATAATGAAAATTGAGCCGACTTTCGCTTGAACTGTCTCAGATTTCGAGAGTAAAATCTCTCGAAACACGACATGCAGACAGTGGGGGTCAGCATTAACAAGTGTGAGTTGTAAATTCTGTGTCACTTCTGAAGGTTTTTTATATAATATTTATTACAGGCAAATTATGAATGACATAATGGAAAGTAGCTTCAGTTTTCTCAAAAGTTCTGTAGTAAAATTTTCTGAAGCTGGACAAACAGATTGTATGTGTGATTTTATGGTACTGTTTTTAATTCTGAGGTAAGAGGTGGATATTATCCATATGCAGGGCATTTTCAGGTACAAAAAGAGGGTTTGGCTTTTACCTTTAACATTCATTGATATACTGAGCAGAATATAGGACATGACAGGCGTCTCACTGAAGCCTTCAGCCGATCAGAGCAGAGTTGTGATGGCTCAGAAGAGAGCTCCAAGGAGCTGCAGCGTTAAGTCAGGCCTGCAGAGCGCCGCATCAAGTCGAACGCACTTATTGGTTTGGCGGGTCTGGGGATGGGCTCTGTGTCTCAGCCTGCCTCAGATGCTAATTGGCCAGCCACTTATGGGGGTAGGGGTAGAGCGGGTGGATCCCAGTCTCCAGCATGCTGAAGTGTCCTTGGACAAGACACTGAACCCCACACTGCCCTTGAGGGCTGTGTCGTTCTCATAGAAAACATGTTGGTAGTATACAACTGTTTTGTTTCATAAATGCCAAAGTTTCCTGAAATATATTATCATTATATGTATTACACACTTTCCATTTGTCAGTGCATGCGGTTACAGTGCTGCTTTACAAATTGTGGTAGAGTAATAAATCAGATTGGGTATCCGATCCATTAGTGAGCTTGTACTGTCAACACACATAGTGTAATGAGTCTCTGCACAGGGCCTGTCCCTCTGTTTTATTAATGTGCAGCTTAACAGTTGTCCTCAAACAAATTATATTTGGTGGTGTGATGAATTATTATGTGGCTTGGTTTTATTTATAGATGCAGTATGAGTAAAAACACGGTCCTTAAGTTCTGTATTTCTACATGTTCCCTTAGAGGAAGTCGTGTTCATTGAATAACAATGTGATTTATAAGATGTTTTATCGCGCTGCTATCTACTCTATAACCTCACTTTGTGAACAATTTCCCTGAAAAGAAAAAACTCAGCAGGGAGCGCCATTATAGTCCAACACTAGGTCGCCCATTCACACTGTTGGCATTATATTGTTTGCTTCCATGTGCTTAACATAGGCAGCCTTTTATATTCATAAAGTCCAATTTACATTCAACCTGCTTACTGAAGCCTCATGGACTGGAGAAAAACCTTTTGTGACTTGTACACCATTAGTGTTGGTTAACAAAGGGGATTAAATGTACCAAGATTGCAAACTTCACCAATTCCAAAGGATTTCAAGCTGTCAACATTCTGAATGATTCTTAGCGCTACTGGCATTGGCCATAAGATAAGTGCATCCTCTGCAGTATAGCAAGGATTTATAAGTGAAGCTATCCACTGGATGAAAAAAACTTAGGATCCTCTATTCAGGGCAGATTTTTACCTCCACCAAGGAGGTTATGTTTGTAACCCTGTCTGTAGCTGTCAGCAGAATCGCACACTCACTACTGAACAGAATGACACATAACTTCAAGAAAGGGGCCAGACAGAACTCATGAGCACTTTCTTTGACATTACAAGATTTTTGGCTTTTGACATATTTACAGACTTCCCGGGGGATAATGCGTAGATCTTGAGTCATACCAAGGGTGCAAACATCTATGCAAGTTAATGCTGATCTTAATAAAGACATGGATTAAGATGTTTTTTCATAAGAGGTTAGTTTTTTTTCAGCTGCTGTAACGTAACAAATAGTGCTAGAGGATTCAGTAAGGAACGAACAGTTTAATATGAATCTTCGATAGTTGTCGAATTTGGTGCTGAACTCATGGGGGTATATGCGCCCTACTGAGTAATGGTTAAAACAACTTATTAGGCCCATTTATATTTTATGTGTTATGTGCAGCTGGCAGCCTGCACTAGACTAAGGGCCGTGTGAACGTACACGCAGCCCACATTGAGTGGGAACAGCCTCTGACACCATGTGCCACCCCCAGCCTACCACCCCACATGGAGGAGGCCTCACCTCCACCTCTCACACCAGACCCCTCGCCAAGACTCTATTTCCTGGCCCGCTCTCACAATCTGTAATCGATAGCTGCCGAAATGTCAAACACATTTGTACCTGTATCTTCCCTCAGCAGGAACTCCATCAGCTGGTTGGACTGGTGTCAAGGCTGCCAGAGCTATAATCTGTTATACCACGCGTTTGATAGAAATACTGCTGACAGATTTATGTTGCGGCTGATCAAACCAATAATCTGTTCACAGATATTGTCTTCAAATCAATCTTTTCAAATCTATTTTATCTCACTTTGATTACCCAGTGCAAATCTTTCCGGCAGCGATACCTGCACTATTAAGTTCTCATCAACAGAGAAAAATAAAAAAAGGAACAACAGCTAAACAATAACCTGACATTTTCAAGGATCCCTAGGGGCCAATCGATGAATCCTGAAAAAAAAAAGTTCAATGGACTAACTTTGTGCAAGTTAGTGTGGCTTGATTGAAATTAAGGGGCCTTGGCAGAGGTACAGTGCCTTGCATAAGTATTCACCCCCCTTGGACTTTTTCCCATTATGTACTGTTACTAACTGGAATTCAAATAGACTTAAATAAACTTTTTCCCGTTTGATCAACAAAACATGCATAGTACTTTGGAGGTGCAAAATAAATTTTATTGTGACACAAACAATAATGAGAACAAAAAAGTTGACATCTGTTGGGTGCATAAATATTCACCCCCCTGTGTCAATACTTGGTAGAACCCCCTTTCGCTGCAATTACAGCTGCAAGTCTTTTGGGGTATGTCTCTACCAGCTTTGCACATCTAGAGATGGAAAGGTTTGTCCATTCTTCTTGGCAAAAAAGATGAAGCTCAGTCAGATTGGATGGAGACCGTCTGTGAACCGCAATCTTCAAGTCTTGCCATAGATTCTCTATTGGATTGAGGTCTGGGCTTTGACTGGGCCATTTTAAGACATTAACATTCTTTAATCCAAACCATTCCTTTGTAGCTCTGGCTGTATGTTTAGGGTCATTGTCCTGCTGGAAGATGAACCTCCGCCCCAGTCTCAAGTCTTTTGCAGACTGCATCAGATTTTCTTCAAGGATTTCCCTGTATTTGGCTCCATCCATCTTTCCCTCTATTCTGACCAGTTTCCCTGTACCTGCTGAAGAGAAGCATCCCCACAGCATGATGCTACCACCACCATGTTTCACTGTTGGGATGGTGTGCTCAGGGTGATGGGCAGTGTTGGGCTTTCGCCACACATAGCGTTTTGCATTGAGGCCAAAAAGTTCAATTTTGGTCTCATCTGACCAGAGCACCTTGTTCCACATGTTTGCTGTGTCTCCCACATGGCTTCTGGCAAACTCCAAACGGGATTTTTTATGGATCCCTTTCAACAATGGCTTTCTTCTTGCCACTCTTCCATGAAGGCCAGATTTGTGGAGTAGACGACTAATAGTTGTCCTGTGGACAGATTCTCCCACCTCAGCTGTGGATCTCTGCAACTCCTCCAGAGTAACCATGGGCCTCCTGGTTGCTTCTCTGATTAATTTTCTCCTTGTCCGACTCTTCAGTTTGGGTGGACGGCCTCCTCTTGGTAGGTTTGCGGTTGTGCCATATTCTTTCCATTTTCTTATGATGGATTTTATGGTGCTCAGAGAGATGTTCAAAGCTCTGGATATTTTATTATAACCTAACCCTGCTTCATATTTCTCCACAACTTTATCCCTGACCTGTTTGGTGAGCTCCTTGGTCTTCATGATGCTGTTTGTTCAGTAATGATCTCCAACAAACTCTGAGTCCGTCACAGAACAGGTGTATTTATACTGAGATTAAATTGCAGACAGGTGGACCCTATTTACTAATTATGTGACTTGCAAATGTGACTTGTGAATGCAATTGGTCGCACCAGATCTTTGTTAGGGGTTTCACAGTAAAGGGGGTGAATACATATGCACTCAACACTTTTCAGATTTATATTTGTAAATAATTGTGAAATCCATGTAATATTTCCCCCCACTTCCAAATGATGCACTATTTTGTGTTGGTCCATTACATAAACTCACAATGAAATAAATTTTAATCTGTGGTTATACCATGACAAAATGTAGAAAAGTCCAAAGGGGGTGAATACTTATGCAAGGCACTGTATGTGCTCATGAGTGCCATTCTATGAGGTACAGTATCCTTTAGTTACTGTGTTCATGCAGATAGAAGAATCTATCACAAGACCCTAGAATTCACACGTTAAGTGCTTACATTGAATTTGAATAAAACTGAATAATTGGCCTACGTGGGTAATACCTTTCCAGGCACAGATACGTGTTGCTTTCAGGCTTGTGCTGGGCAATACATGATGCGTGGTGCTGCCGCGATAACAACAACCAATCACAGTATCCCGCTTAGTCAGATGCAACCAGCTCTAACATCTTCTCAGCAATCTCCCTGTCCACCGGACGTTTGCAGGTTTCAATAAATACTGTTAACCTACAACTATACTGACTCAGTCTCTGTGTTCTGCTTTTGAGTTCTCTATCCAGCTGTTCCTGGCTTTCATGGTAACGTTAACAAACTGCCTCTGCCTACTCTCCAGGCACCTTTTGATGTCAAACTGGAGCTAACATTATCATGAAGCTAGCGTAAGTTCAGTCAGGTAGACTTAAACTGCAGACAATCAGCTGATCGGGGGCGTTCCTAAACATCCAATCAGGTCGGGCGCGGTCTCTGTCAACCAGTCATTCAGCAGCTGTCAAACTTGAAAAATCCTTCTCGTCTCTTCCTCAGTCTGCCATCATTCAGCGACTCGCGATACCCCTCCTCCACCCCATTCTCCTCCTGGCTGAAGGGTATTCATCACCTCATCCAGATCCCGACCTCTACCGATCCAGATCACGTCAACGGATCAAGGACTATAGCGGCACCCGATCATGGTGGCAGCGATCGCGGACAAAGAATCTACAAACTGCCTGACAATATACTTTTACTCGTGGCATTCATTGCACTTCTGTCCATCCTGGAAAAGGGGTCCCTTGCATGCGTCTCTTCCTGAGGTTTCTACATTTTTTCCCTGACAAGGTTTTTGTAGTTTTCCTTACCCTTGTGAGGGTTGAGGGCAGAGGATGTCACACCCAGCAAGTCCAATAGGACAACAAGCATTAGATGTGCATTCCAAACAAACGTTTGATTGATATACCACCACCAGTGTCTAGACCCCGGGAGGGTATTCCTGTTCGATGCTCTGCTCCACCCCCTTCTAATCCTGATGACATCTCACAGGGGTCTAAAATGCCAAAGTATGTAAACATTCACATTCTTCTGTGCGTGTGTGTTACGAACCATGTTGTGTATGTCCTATATGTGTACATGTATTGTGTTTTGTTTGTGTTTTTTTTGTCTTCTCCTCCTGGGTGCCTGGAGATGCCTGCAGGGACCTGAAGGGGGAGCTCTCGGGCAGGACGCATCATTGAAGTGGCAGAGAGGAAGAAGCATCATGGCCGATCATCTCAGCTGGTGCCAATAATAAAATCACCACACCTGGTCCCCATCTACAATCAACCCTTCCCCTTTAAATAGGCCTTTGTTTTTTGTTAGCGAGAGAGGAGGCTTTTTGGAGGAAGCTGTGTCAGAGCGCTGTTGGTTTTTGTTTGGTTTAGCGTAGATATTTGCTGGTGCCTTGATTTAATTTTGTCTTTATTAATTGAGTTGTTAGCTGCCGCCTACGTTTGGTTTTGTCTTTGTCTTTGTGAATGTTTGTTTGTTGTGCGCACTGGGACAACAAGGACAGGTAAGATACTCCGGGGTCTACATATAACACACACGTAGGTTCACTTCTTGTTAATACACCAGGTTAGAGTGAGCACCACCCGCTGTAGGGTGCTAAGCACATGTAAAGGGGGGGTGGGTTTTTTGTGTTCTTTTATTTGGTGCCACTGAGAGTCCTTGTTGATCCCTGTGTTGCGTTGTTTAAATAAATACTTTCTTTGCCTTTTATCGTGTAATGGTTTGTGTGATGCACCCTCACTTCTCCATACCTGTTGCATTTATGCTATGCCCCCACTCCGAGCCACCAGGGGGCGTAACAGTGTGTAAAATAAAATCTGTAAATTGGAAATCAAGTCTCTCCTGATTGAAATGATATAATGGCAAGTTGCAATGAAAAACTTTAATTGTAATTCGTGCTGTCGCTTGACCTTTTCCTTAACTCTGCCACACAATCCAAGCAAAGAGAGGTCAGGTCTGAAAACCGCTTCAAAGTTTTAAATCATCGCCTAAAATCCACTTCTTTGCTCTCGCCTTTAATGCGAGTTGAGTTTGAGAACTTGTGGTGTGTTGTTTCTGTCTTAACTTCCTGTCGTTGATTGTCGTCCTCAATCCTCATGTGTTTCGCCTGTGTTTAATTGCCCCTGCCCTCCCTGTATATTTAAGCCTCTGTGTTTCCTTTGTCCTCTGTCGGATCGTTTGTTCTTCTACCCGCTGTCCTGTGTTCCTGTCCTGCCTTCTCCTGATCCCCTGAGCCTCTTCACTTTGAACCCCTGCTGTAAGCTTCCTTGTGTTTTTGTTTTTTCACCCTTTAGTGCTCACGTTTGTTTTGTTTTGTTAAAAGAACTAGTTTAATTAAAATCACCTTTTGTTTTAAAACTCTGCATCTGGGTCCATCTCCTTCATCTAACCTTAACACATAGATGTTGAGTGTACTAATTTGAAGTCGCTTTGGACAAAGCGTCAGCCAAATAACATGTAATGTAACTTTACATTGATAATTTTTTTTACGAAAAAAAATACACGTATATATATATTTCTATTCCTTTAATTTAGTTGTTTTAAGCCCGCTATATAAATGAACTTTGACGTTACTTGACTTTTGCATGCTGGATATTGCTTGGGAAGAGAGATTAACTTTATTGATTGTTTTTTTGTTCAGCGCCCGCCTCTCCGCTTCAAAAGAGTTCGGTTTTTCAGACAATAACAGTTAGTTGTAAGTGTCACCAGCTCCTATGCTGCTCCCCCACCACAGCAATGAACAGTGCACTGGCTACAACAGACTTCCAGATTTCCAACATCTTGCTGCACCCGTTGAAAGAATTCAGCCTCCTCGGGAAATAGAGTCTACTCATCCCTTCCTTGTACACAGCGTCGGTGTTGATTTTCCACTTGAGTCCGTTCTCGACTCGGTACTTGTAATCCTCCACTGTGACTGGTTTTGAAACCGTCCCTTTCCTCCCGAAGCCAATCACCATCTCCCTCGTCCTAGCCACACTCAGGAGCAGATGATTTCTACCGGCCCACTCCACAAAACCGTCCACCAGTTCTCTGTGCTCAGCCTCCCTCCCATCACTTGCACACCCAACCACTGCAGTCATCAGAGAACTTCTGCAAGTGGCATGACTCTGAAAGTCTGTGGTGTACAGAGTTAAGAGGAAGGGTGACGGTAAGGTCCCCTCCGGAGTTCCTGCAGTACTCGCCACCACTTCGGACAGAACACTGCCCAGCCGGACAAACTGAGGTCTGCCTGTCAGATGGTCAGTAATCCAGGAGAAAGTGGATGTGTCTACCCCCATAGCTTGCAGCTTCTCCCTCATAAGAACTGGCTGGATGGTGTCGCTCCTGTCAGGGATAGATAAGGCTGTTATGTAACTTTTACGTGTTTACATCACAGCTTTGATTGGGCTTGCTTATAGCTTGGGGGAGGAGGAGGAGGAACGCAGCATTAAATTAAATTTTGGGAATCTTGGCTCCCGTATCACAGATCTTGGATTGTTTACAGCATTACACAAAGTTTTTAGTGTGGTTTGGGGATAAAACATGTCAGATTCCAATAGTCTGCTATTTACTTTACCCTGGAGGGCTTTGTTTCTTTGCCTCCTAACACATATTCTTGTAAGGTTTGCATGAATAAATAAGACCTTAAGTCAATTTGTACGAAATTGGCATGAAACAGTACAACCACAGGCAACTAGTCAGCCATTATTCTAGCGAGACCTTGGGAGAAAGACAATTATTTTGTACCCATGATATTCAGATACGGGACTCACAACCTTTGGCCATGATGTCCATGCACCCTGTTGATGTTAAACGACACAGATTCCCTCTTCAACTGCACAGCATCAGTGAATCTTTTTTTATGTTTAAACAGATACAATCTCACTTCGATTAAGTTCCCTTTGCACTTGAACGCCTTCCTCTCTTCTCAGCTGTCTTTAATGTACATCGCACTGTCAAACGACGGGCACAAAATCAATCCCTTGCTTTCTATTTGTGTGCTGCAAAACCACCCTGCTTCCGATCAATACACATTCAGGCTGGATGACAAAGGTAAGAGGAGTGTGTGTGTACTGAAGAGATTTTCCTTTTCCACAAATAAAAGGGCCTGTGTTCCTGCGCGTGTTCATGAGCGGCTCAGTGATTCTTGGTCTTGTTCAACAAGAAATGTATATGTTGTGAGCAGTTAAAGAAATTCAATAGATTGTAAATAAGGACACAATAAACTGCTACTTCCCCCCGAAATATACAACCTGTGTGTTTGTGTGTAAAGACAAAAATCCGACTTGTGTCTCCTGTAGACCCGTGACCCTATTCAATCATAGTTAATCAAAAACATCATATCAGTATCACTAGTGCTCAGCTCAGTTAAATAGTTCACTCCTGATGTATGTGTCCACGTGTCTGCAGTGACAAAGACCAAAATATGATATCAGGAAATTTACAATCCATTTACAGGATCAAGTCCAAACTCACACTCGTATTTTATTGAGTTTTATTGGTCATCTGTTCAGTGTTATGGGTTTTTAACTATTTCCCAAAGTCTTATTCTCTTTTTAGTTTGTGTAAATGCTGGTATAGGAGGAATGTTATTTCGTTTTTGATTGTACATCACTGCATGAGATAAAGAAGTCTAGATTATTTTGCTTTAAGTGAATACATTTGTATAGATGTGTCCATTGACCACACGGCTGCCATTTTCTATTGACATCACGCTCAGGGTGGGAACCTCAAATTGCTGGTATGAAAAAAATTATGTTGTACTGCTTTGATCCAGGTCTATAATCACATAGACACATAATCTGACAGTTATGATAACTGAAAGAGGAAGAAGGACAGCTCTAGCAGATCCACACTCATAGGTTAGTGAGTTTTGTCCCCCCTCACTTACTTGACTTACCTGCTGGACCCCACTAGTCTCTGTCTATCCCCCCTCACTTACCTGACTCACCTGATGGGCCCCACCTGTCCTCTCCTGTCTTTCCTGTCAGCTGCTTTATTAGAGCAGAGTTTTTCTCTGGACATGCTCTAATGAAATGTCCCTCAATACGTCATCTGAAACTCTTCATATTGTTCGACGTCACATAAATAACATGAGCAAAGTCTTCAACTCTGAGTTTAAAGACCAAGTTCAGCTCCTCACTCCTGTTGTTGAGGATCATGTGGAGCTGCCTTCTTAGAGACGCAAACTTGTTTTCGAACAGGAGACTTACATCCTGAGGAGACTTTTAAATCTGAGACACGATTTCCCCGTTTCTAGACAGCTCCCTGATCAGTGTCTCGTCTCTGATGAACGGGAAAAAAATAGACAAAGGGATTTTTACTGTTGGTGTGACGAGACGCAGAACAGGTACGAACATATCATTCACAAGAATCCTGTTCGCCACCAGGTGTTCGCCTTTTCTCACACTATCCACGACAAGCAGCGCGTCCTGATTGACTGCAAACACACACAGAAATTCCCCTGTAATCTCCTATGTGTACACACCAACACCCTAAAATATACAAACTACAACCCACTATATTTACAACATTAAACTAGTAGAGAAAATGAGAGAAAGAGAGTTTTAGATTTTTCAAATCACTTATTTGCTCAGAAATTTCAAAAATAAACAATACAAAATTCAAAAATAATATGAATTAAACCATACTCAATTCATAATATGACCGAAAGCCAACTCATTGTTCTTCACAGCATATAACACTTATAAAGAATAAAGAAACTGAAATCAGTTTTCAGTATTTCCCTGGACATATGTCTAAAGTTAAGCATTATCAAACATGTTTACAAGCTTGTTTTTCCTGCCAAGATGAATTCCCATTTTTGCTGTACCAAACAGAACATTTTTAAGTTGACATTTCATTTTCTTTTTCCTGTTATACCTGTAACCCAGAATGAAGCTTTGATGTGAGAAAACCTCATCAAACAGATCAAACGTATGAGTCAAAAACTGAAACAGAGGAAATAGCCAACCGCACTCTGAGAAACAACGAAAAACTGTCTCTCAGAAGGGACAGGTATCAGCAACATCTGGATTGATCACCATTTAATGAATAAATAATACATTATTTTACCTACCATTTGTAATCACAATCATTATTCAACTTTTACAAAATAACATATCTAAAGGTAGTGAATTTTTTTACATCTGGAAGAGGATCATTAACATCAGGCTGAATCAGTCCATCACAATAAGAGTTCAGAGTGTTAGCTGCTTTTTCCAGCCTCTCAGCAGGAGGCTGGCCACCCTGTCAGACCTGATCCCCATACGTGAGGCCATTCCTGCAGCAAAGTCCAGGTGAGGGCCACACACCTCCACCACATGGCCCAGTGTGAGGAGTTTGGCCTCACACAGTTTCTGAGGCAGGGCTGGTCCTGCTTCACACCGGAACCGAGTTCCATGCACCACTGGCTCTTTTAATAAAACAACCGAATTAACATACATGCCTCCATACTGCTCATGTGGTGATGTCCAATTGTCCGCAAGCCCCGACATTTATATTCAACTCGAAACGAGGTAATTTACATCTTGTTTTAAGCCTAAATGTCCTCAGATTTCTTTCTATGAGGTGCGTTCACAGACCCTTGGAAATACCATTTTGTTGCTAATTCCACTAGTTTAGCCACTTCCGGTATACTTTTAGGGGAGGGATGTTATGTTTTTTTTTCTTTACTTTA
The DNA here is from genome assembly GCF_947347685.1 of Pleuronectes platessa. NCBI lineage: Eukaryota > Metazoa > Chordata > Actinopteri > Pleuronectiformes > Pleuronectidae > Pleuronectes > Pleuronectes platessa. The sequence continues at coordinate 17,618,120 of NC_070646.1, read as the reverse complement.
TTACGTCTGAAGTCACTATTTACTTAAATTGTTTCGGTTTCAGCTGATACAAAGATTACTTTGTGTTTTGTGGCTTCAAACACTTTTTTTGTGGCCTCAAACACTTCATCCACCCCTCAATCAGCATTATGGTGAGTAAACAATGAGTGCATTTACATTTTTCACTGAACCATCCCTTTGAACACAGGTGAAAGGCAGGGATGTTGCCCTAGTCTTTGTTTGTTAATGCATACTTCCGTTGCCAAATATCACAACAACAGCTTTGCAAAATATGATTGATAACCGATACCAGTTAGGAAACCTATAGAAAAAGAGACAACGCTTCTATCCACATGGGATCTAGACAATAACCTCTGCTTAAATGTTGGGCCACCTGGTTGTGTCTTCAGAAAATATAGTGACCAACAAAAAAATAAGGGGATGCTCAGGAGGTAGGCGGTTCAATCCCTATTCCGCATCTTCCTTGGGCAAGATATTGAACCCCAAATACCCCCTTTCGACTGTGCTGACTGATATGTAATATGCAAAGTGCTGCACATAGATTCGCTGTAAGAATGTGTTTGTAGGTGGCAACGCTGTAGTGTAAGGCACTTTGAGTGGTCATCAAGATTAGAAAAGCAGTATAAATACAGACCATTACAGTCAAAATGGCATCAGAATCGGCCACAGATTCAGGACATTTAAATATCCCAGTTTATAAGGGGGGCCCTAGGAAATGGTCTGATCTCTTCACTCAGAAGTTTGAGGTCGGACCAGTCATTCAAAGACAGGGTTTTCCCCCCAAGACGTTGAGACGACTGAACGAAATGCACGTTTCATTGCCTAAATTGAACTCACCCCCATGGGTATCATGGGAACGAGCTCATTTAGCTATTTAAAGATCATGGCTGCTGGATGGGAAGATGACAACTGTGTCGGTCTAAAACTGACGTGGACTTGCATGGTGCTTGGCACGGCTATGCAGCAGGTGTGAGGCCTGAGTCTCGGCTTCATGCCTACTATATTATTGAACTTATTTATGCTGACTGCCAGAGGGCTTTGATTTCAACTCTGCATCATGGATAATGTTCAATATTTGGACGATATTTTATATTGGCCAAGGGAAACCACGGCCAAGCATAACAAACTCTTCACACATGCATTAATTCAATAAAGTCCTAAAAAAGCCAGGGGCACTTTTATTTGTGTTTCCTGATTGAGGCACGTTCAAAGCTGCTGGGTGCCATGGAAACAGAGATGTTAAGACACACTGTTTTATTTCGACTGCTGCTTTCAGGTTTGGACTGTATTTCAAATTTCATTCCCATAGAATGGCACCTCAATAAATGCAGGCTGCGACCAGTTCGAGGACAGGTGAGGTAATTAATCTGACTTCACCAATAAACATCAGCAGGACAACACACAGCAGCACACTCACTTCATTAGTCGTATCATTGCTCTTATCATGTACATTTAGCGTGGAATCTAAAGTGACCTTCATTGGTTTGACTTGGAGGAATTAACTGTGTCACTTTGAGGCAGTGGTTCCCACCTGGGGTAAACCTGATAAATCTGTGGGGCTCAAATGTGGCATCAAGTGATAAGAAACATAATAAATATGGGTCGCTTTTTCTGAATGCAACTCAAACTTTTTGGGATGAAATTATATAGATATTTCCCCACTTATACAGAATATTAAATATTCAAAAGTGAAGGAAATACTGCTCTCAACTTATATAGCCAGGCTGCTAATGGCCAATGAGCTTGTGCTAAGTGTAGCTTCAGTTTTTTGCTGTTGAAGATTATCCACCTCTAGGTTTGATATGTTTTTTATTCTGAGATGCTTCTTCATCACAGATAAGAGATTTTTATGACTATTTGTAACTAAAAGGTCCAGTGTGTAAGATTTTGGTGTAATGGATTTATTGGCAGAAATTGAACATAAAATTATCCTAGTGATGTTTTCACTAGTTTGTTTATCTAAATTGTACAAATTGCGGTTTTCTCTACCCTAGAATGGGCCCTTATATTTCAATACTTTATATTTACATTGGGAGTGGTTCCCCTCTACAGAGGACGCTTTTTTTCTCTTTTTTTTACAGTAGCACAAACTGGACAAACTAACCACTTTTTGAGCTTTTATGAAAACTCAAGGCTACCAAAGGTTCTCTTTCCTGTCTGCAACATCACTCATCACCACCAGATTTCACTATATTATACAAACTGAACCTTTAAGTTCATAATTTTTTCATATAAAAACTGACAATTTGTTGACTGTTTGCACTGCCACACTGTTACCTAAGCGCTTAAGGTAAGAACTTTCTCATGTAGTACAGATCATTTATTGAATTTATGCACAGCCTTTTATTTTTACTTTACCCCCGTCATTATTATTTGCCCTGTATCTGGGTTTTAAACCACTGATTGCCTAAATTTCCTTAAGGGTCAATAAAATATAAAAATCCCCAGCAGACTCCTCATATAGCTTCCCAACCTATCCCCTTGTTATTATCTGTAAAAGGAATGTTTTAATAAATTTTTCAAATAAATACTTGCACATAAACGTTCACAGTGAAGACAATCACACATAATATTTGAAACCACCCCTGTGCTACTTTCATAGCCTGTCCATGCCTGCTATTAATGTTATTGATCACACCATTAAACCACACTGACTGAATTACCTGCATTTATCACATTTGGGTTAGGTTTAAAAGTCTCATTTCAAATTCCATTAATAAGTAAATGACTTCTTGTCCTATTTCAGCACTGCAACAAAGGCAAGGACTTTTTTTTTTCTATTCGTCATCTACTGTGTTATACTAGTTTTAAAGGAAGACATGCATTTTAGATGCAGAAAAAATCTAATCTACATCTTCATCGAAATTAGGCCAAAATGAACCATTGCAAGACATTCAGGTTTTGCTCATCCTCAGCCTGCATCATGAGACTCTACTCATTTCTTTTTTGAAGATACATTTTCAGCACCTAACATTATATGCACATGAAACATGAGAAACAATGATATCTCTGTTACTTTGGCTGAGCAAATTTACTGAGCAGAAACATATATATGTATGTCTGACAATATATATTTTAATTGATCATTAATCAATAATGTATTTTATTATTATATAATGCATAAATATATATAGTTAGACTTATGTTGGAAAATGCCTCTATTTGTATAGCGCTTTTCTGGTCTTGATGACACATTACATTTCATTGTTGTTTACCTATTTGCACAAACACACACTCATACAGTGCATTCAAGAGCAGCACTGCTGTCAGGAGCAATTTCAGGGTCAGTATCTTGCCCAAGGACACTTCGGCATGCAGAAGGGAAGACTGGAATCAAACTTCCGACCCTCTGGTTAGAATAAGACCCTCTCCATCCCCTGATCCACAGACGTATTGCTTGTTACAACAACAATTGGCTCGACAACAGCATCACAACCACACATGCCTCTCATAGTCACATGTGAAGGTACATTTAAGTGTATCCTAATAACAGCATCAGCTCTACATTCAAGAGCAGACCCTTGGAAAGGTTGCTGACTCAAGTGACATAAACAGGGTTCTCTCTCGAGACATAAATGCGTCACAGACTTCCATTTCACAATCAATGTAGTACGTCCTTATTCCTGGTGACACACTTTAATATGGAAAATCCCTGCGGTTCCCTTTAAGTTAAAGCTGTGTGGTTGCTTTGCTAGTCGAAGCCGCAGTCCATCGAGCTGAAGATGTAACAACTTGTAGATTATTAATGAAGAATCTATTAGCAGTTGCCCATTTACACACAAAGCAGATACATTAACAGAGCTGAGTCTAGTGATAGTGTACATTGAGTTTATCACATAGAAAAATTGTCTATCTGTAAGTCATAGCAATACCGCAAGTCAACCAAAGATTATTTTTGTGCAGCTTTAGGTTCACGTCCAGTTCACACCTTTACAACGGCAGCGCATTTTTGCCAAAAGAGGGCCCACATTTGTTTAGGGACATTTGGGCCACATTTGCTATTTTACAAGTGGGGACCTTGAGGCTCAAATACATATTCATGATCCGTAGGAAAATGAAAAATATATAAAATAATATCTGCAGCTTTGCCTGTCAGTTCAAATTGGTTCAAACTTGATATTTCTGAAAAGTGACAGCCCTTGTATAGCAAGGTGAAACATTTATGTATCTAAGAAGACAAATGTGAGAGGGAAAATTGCCCTACATGGATTATCATGGAAACAGACTTTATTTGTTTCCTATATGGTTTTTGTAAAAATTGCCTTTATTATCATTAAAAAAGATTTGAGTACATACATGAGTTCAAGACTTCACTGCTGATCCAGATGAAGCATTCAATTGCTGTGTAATATCACTAAAGAGACATGTTGGGTCCTAAAGTAACGTGCACTCTACTGCGTCAGGCTAACAACAGCCAATTCAGTTGACAGAAAAGCACACAACATGTATATATGCTCTTTTGAGCCTAACAAATTGACAAACATTTGCAAACAACACGAGCCTTCCCGTCTCCTCACCAATTTGACTCCTGCTTGAATAAAACATCTCACCACACAAAAACTATAATTCCATCTGCTCTATTTTACATACTTCTGTGTAACCAAAGCAATTTTTCAGTTCATGGTCCAATCTTGTAGTCAGTGGAGTGTAGCATGGACTAACGTCAACACAGGATTGTGGGATGCATAACAGGCTTTGTTACAGTTCAGAGCAGTTAGAGCCATTCTGCACCTTGTAGGAAACGGAGAGGAATGGACTCCAGGGCTACTAAAGGGTAGATGTTAGGAAATGGAGTGGGATGATTGTTTGTTGTATTCAAAACGATTGAAATACAATTATTGCAAGTTGCTGTCTTATTTGTATTTCTTTGAAAGCTTCTTTGATAAAAAAATTTCACTAACAATTGGAGGAATAACTATACATGTACAGTATGTTATTTGTGGGGAAAACCCCCCAGAGAATCGTTATCCAGCTCTGCTGCTCCCCTCAGCTACACAACTTAAGAACCATTATGCGTCCTTTAGTTTGTGGTTGGTTTTACAGCTAATAAACTCCTCTTTACAACTTTGATTCCTGCTGCAGAACTGTATTCAAGAGGAACTACCAGCCTAGAGCACACAGCAGAGAAACAAACTTGTTTGCGACAAGTTAAGCTGTTCAACATAAAATTGTTGTGAGTTTGGAGGCTGGACTGGTACCTGCTGTTTGGAGTTGAGAGACGAGTGCGATCCCATATGAGTCATATGGGGGAAGAAGTATGAAACAAGACGTTTTGATAACATATTTCTTAGAATGGACAAAGTGAAAAAGTCCCCCTTCAAGTATTTACGGATAGTAAATCACTAATAAACGAAAATGACCAAGTGGCACTGTGTTACTCCTGCAGTGAATGCAGTGAGTGCCACGGAGGACAATGCCAGAAATAAAGAAAAAGTGGTCGGACTTGAATTGGAGACAAAGAGGAGAATTGCTTCACACCGCAAGAGTATAACTGCTACTGGTAGGGGCCAGGGAACCCCTGAGCTTTCACCGCTGGAGATGAGGATGGCCTTGATTCTCGGGGAAACCAGTTTAAGTGGCATTGTGTGGTAAAAGGAGGGTTACACCGACATGGCTGAGATTACAGACAACACAGGTAAAGCACATTTCGCTATTTTATTAAATGACAAAGAACACCCGTGTAAAAGTACAATGATTATCATGTTTCTGTTTCCCCAGAGTCTATGGGAGCAGTTGATGGTGAAGAGGCACCCGATGGGGAAGCCCCCAGCGAGGAGGCAGATTCAGAGCATCAGTCAGTCCCTGGCAACCGTGCGTCTCGTGAACATGGCACCTCTGGGCGCTTGCTGACCGATGCTGTGCTGCAGACACAGAGAGAGACCATTAATGCAATTAATTTGAACAATCGAGCTAAAATAAATATAAACAGTATTGTGTGACATCTCACCATCGAGGACATGTTTTTGCCAAATTGCACGTGCCCTAATTATGTAGCACACTTAAGTGGGGGGGGGGGGGGGGGATGTAAAGAAGCCTGCCACCTGAGGCATCAAGGCACCACCATCGTCACTTCAGGAGTGCAATGGCACGCTCTACAACTGAGCGCGCTTGTGTGTGTACCTCGTTATAGCCCGTTTCCTGAGCCAGCGCCTGAGGGGATAGCCAGTGTCACCTGTAGGTATACGGAGATTCATTATACATCAGGGTTGAATGGTAAGATTTAATACAATATGATTTTGATTAACTTACCAAGAAGCAAGGCATCACACACTGCACCTGCCTGCAGCACACTGCTATGTGCCAGGCTAAAGGAATCATGTGTAGAGCCAGACCATCGTGCCACCACATTCGTCAGGACCAAGTTTGAGTCACATATCACTTGAATGATCATTGTGTGCAGGGGTTTTCTGTTTACAAACACATACTCAGTCTCTGATAGGACCCTTATAGCAATATGAGTGAAGTCAAGTGCGCCAATTACATTTGGGAAACCGGACAGTTTGGCAAATTGCCCTCTAATGTTGGCCTGCTCTCCCACACTGTAAGGGAACTTGACATATCGACCAGTCAATTTTAAAATTCCATTTAAAAGTGCACGGATTACAAATGGCAGGGATGATTGATGTCCCCGACAATAAAACTTAACATAATTACATAATTTGCTAAAAGGGCTTTGGCAGGAAGGAAAATATTATCAAACACATACCTGTCAGCTAATTCCCGCCGGTAAGAGCCGCTTGTCAAAAAACCCAGAGTGGTAAGTAACGGTTTTGGCAGCGGGAAAGTGGGTCGGTCTCTCTAATACTGGACCCAGTTCATCTAATAGATCAAAGAGCACAGCTCTCGGAATCTAAATGGGCTGATCAGCCACTCCGTCGTCCGTGAACACCCGTTTTTCTCAACTAGAGCCAGTGTATCCATCATTACGCACGACTGTAGGTTTACAGCAATCTGACTAATTGATCACACCTTGCTAAGTTCGTCAGTGAGCTCTATGTGCTTTGTGCGCCTGAGAGCACAGTTGTGTTCATTTCAGCGATTTTATACACAATATATGAAACTATAGTCCTACTTAACAATGGTATTCATACAAAATATTCAGCAACACTGTAATGCTATTTTATTATAGTATATGTGCATGCGTAGTCTGCTTGAAGTTGTTTTATATGTTTAATATTAAAGGGTGCTTATCTTGCACGAGCACAAAACCTTGTTGGTTTTAATGTTAATGATGGAGTGGATCAATTATCTGCTTCAGTTTGCCAACTCACGTCAGCATCGCCATTTCCTTCAAAACGTTTGTACACATGGGTCAGAGTTAGTTTGGAAGTGCGCACATTCTCGCGTCAAGTTTTTTTCTATACATCCCAACGTTTGTGTGGATGGGGCAGAGCCCTTGCATGTGTTGCGAGGCTGATCCCAGGCATTTCCTCTGTAAAGCCCTTCTCCTCCTCGTCCTTTTCCTCCTCCTTTTCCTCTTCCTACTCCTCTTCCAGCTCATCAGTCCCATCAGGAGTGTCAGGATCTCGGACCACATCCTGCTGCAGAATGGTGCCCGTCTAGGAGCAGAGGTACTCCACCCACACAGAGAGAGGGAGGAGGACATTAGTTACGCACGCACAGAACCGCTGGCTCCTTCTGACACACTCACTTGGAATGAACAGGCACAGGTGGAGGTGGAATGACTCCAGGGAAGTGGAGCCTCAGGCACAGCAGAAGATGGGGAGCTTGACAACACGCCCTGTCTTCGCATACAGCTCGACTCCCGGCGGGTCCTGGATGCACTGGAGATTGTGACGCTACTTGCTCCAAACCTCCTCCATCTTGGCACGATCGATGAGCTGCCATGGTGTCAGTCACCACCTAGAAGCAGTCCAGCACCTCCTGAACCAGCCACTCCGTCTCCGCTGTGCCCCTCGTGCAGCAGCAAGCCAGCTTCGTGGATGTGGGCCCCACGTGGGCATAGCTCCACTCCTCCGACTGCTTGGCCCCTTCCTGGTGGGCCATGTCACAGGTGATGGAGGAGTGTCAGTCCAAACTCTATTACCGGTCAAGCCGTTGCCCAAAATAAAGTGTACACCTAAGCAATCGCAGATCATGTGCAGAGGACCAGGGAGAATCTTGAACCCCATTCCACGACCAAGAATGCGGTCAACAGCATCAGTCTTTCCTAACAACGACAATACAGAGTCAACAATGTAGGAATCGTAGGGCCCTGTATCCCTTAGAATTTTAATTTGGACTTTCACAATACTTATAAATAAAGGAGCATAAGCTGCCAAAACATCCATTTCACATCCAAGTGTGAGTGGTGAGTACCTCAGAAACACAACAGTCTTTAACAGGTGCAGCAAACGCAGCAGGCCTTACATTAGTTTCCATTTTCTTCGTTTGAGCCCTTAGCCCATCACAATCTGCCTACCAATGTCCTTCCTCATGACAATAGTTACAGGTATTATAAATGTCACCATTGCTAATTGCTTTAAAGTCAGGTTTCAACCGACCAACTTTCACTGAACGCTGCAGGTCATTGTCAGGATTATTTCCTCTCCAACCAGAACCATGATAAGCCACAGAGAGCTCCTTGAACCCCCTCTTATGGAGTAATATATACTCATCATCTTAGACCTCAGCATCAGCAGAAGTTGTAACTTTTTGTGATATATGTTGCAATTTGGTCTGAAGGACTTTTTTTAAACTGCGTCAAAATCATTAAGTCACACATACCATCAAAAGTAGTGACCTCAAGTGCAGTTAACCATCGCTTAAAATGAGTTGACAGGTCTCTGGAAAATCCATATATGTTTGACCATTTCTTCTTTCCCGGGACCTAAACCGCAGACGATACGCCTCTGGTAAAAGTTCATATGTTGTAAGCAAGAGCTATCCTCAAGGCTCAAAGATAAATGAGCTTCCTGCGCTTTTCCTGAGAGGACAGACTGAAGTGCACAGACTGCATCTAGCCAATTTCTAGCTTCAGCTACACGTCTAAACAAGAGGAAAAATGTGGCTTGGTGTCTTTCATTGAACAGTGGTAACAAGCTCAAATTATTAACAGATGGACACAAACATAGGAAAATACAGTAACTGTCCACCACACCCGCATCTCAAAGGTCAGGAAGGGCCTTCACAGTACATTGGTACTGTGATCCACTGGTAACCTGTCCAGGGTGTTTCCCATCTTTCACCCAATGTCAGCTGTGATTGGATTTAGCCTCCTGCCACCCTTACAATTTAAAAGGTATATATAATGTATTGATTCATAATTAATTATTGGCTCAAACCAAAACCAAACCTGCTCTTACCACAACTCCTTAGGTCACTCAAATAGGGGACAGGACCATATTGAATTCAGTTAAAAGCACATGAAGTCACTGAAAAATTGAAGTTCTAACAGGGGAAAAAATCTTCCAACTGCAATCCTTCCTGTTAATCTGCTTCAACATGAAGTGAACAGAGCAGATATTGGTGTTGGGCCAGAGCCCAGCGGGGGGCCCCCAGACACTGGAGCCGAGAGGAACAAAGGGTTGTTAAACTTTGGGCGGGAAAACATCCTCCTGCAGGCTCAAGAATCTCCCCCTGGTGGTGGAAAAATGTCCTGGGGTTTTCCCAGAAACCCCTGCTCAGTTCCAAGCCCCGCCCACTCAGATCCATTTCTGACACTCAATTGGCTTAAAGCCAGCATCATCCTATGACCAACTCCTCAAGGAGGAGGACCTCTCAGGTAGAACAAAACCACTGAGACATCAATAATCGTAGCCATTTTTACCCTGCTCTGAAGACAACACCAGGCCCCCTTCGGGGCCTCCCAGCTGATTTAGTTGCTAAAGGGGGCAACCAGAGTTATTTTCTTTCATTTCTTTCATTGTCTTTTATCTCAGTCGACGTTTTTATTTTCAAAAGGACTTTTGCTCTTTTAACTTGAAAAGACCAAACAGGAAATTGCACGCGGAACAATCTCAGACTGTTCCACTTTCCCCACGGACTTTAGTTTTCTTTTCCCAACGATCTACAAACGGCTTCCACAGCCGTCCCCTGCAGAAGCGCGAGATTCATTCCGCTGAGGAGCACGAGCTCCACATCCCTGAAGAGGAAGGACGACGTTCATCCCGTCGAGGCAGCACGAGAAAATCCGCTGCTTGTCCGGTCCAGCGGCCGAAGACCGCTTGAGAGACCACGTGATTCACTGGCCCGACGCGCACGCACACCGCGAGGGTGGTACAGTAAGAGGCTTTATTGTCTGGGCAGATGTTAATCTAATACGTAGCGTATTGTTTTAATACTTGAATGTATTTGTTTTGTATGAGACCGCCGAGTCTCTAGTGTTTAGCGGTGATTCACCACTTCCGGTTTCCGGTTACGGCCTTGTGCCACAGTTTTTAAGCGCCGTGAGCAGCGTCTCCAGCTCATTGTGACCGTTTGAACAACTTTAAAGAGACTTTACCGGTCAAACCTCAGCACACAACGCCACTTGGGTGCTGAGTGGTAAAGTAAATGTAACTTGTCTCTGACGGTGCTTTTAAGAGCTTTGCTCTCTCCTTTTCTCTCTCTCTCTTTCTCTCTCCTTCTAAACCGACCTATACACACATCCGATCTGTATTTAGAATACAGTTCATGTAACATAGTTAAATCTATATTCAGAGAGGCTGGACACATCTGGAAGCCATGCGGCCCAACGCCAAAGCAGAGACAAAGACTTCTCTTTGTCTGAAAATCCCTTGGTGTAATTCATGTGACGACCACCAGTGTGAGCTCCGGCCACATGGTGTCATTAACATAGACTCCATTTTGAATAACGCAAGTTAAACCACCATTTTGAATCTATTATTGCCACGCCTCCTCTCTCCCTCTCCTCCGATTCTGGCTCTAAATTCATAACGGCTCCGCCATCTTGTTTTGTAGTCAATCCGCCATTTTGAGAGTTTTTAGGCCTTGATTCCACGAATCATGATCGGCCGCCATCTTGTATGTGACGTCACCAAGTGACTGCGTCATCGCCACGCCCCCTTCTTTTTCTCTCTCTCTCTCTCTCGCTCTCTCACACACACCCACACACACACAGACACACCCACACAGACACACATTGATAGACACAGACAGATACACACACAGATACACATAGATGAATACATGTGTTTTTCTCAATTGTGATAAGCGGCTGCTGTTGTTATCTTTGAAATATGGGAGTTTGTTAAAATGATGAATCATTAAATAACACTAACTTTATTTCACATGCATACACATAGACACACACACACAGAGAGACACTTTGACACAGACACACACACACACACCGAGACAGACATACATAGGTAGACCGCCGGTTTTACATGTATTTTCTGAATTGTGATAAGTGCTGCTGCTGTGTTTATCTTTGAAATATCGGAGCTTGTTAAAATGATGAATCATTGAATAACATTATAACTTTATTTCCCCTTTTTAATAAATGCTTTTGTAATTAAAGTATCTGTAGTCTGTGATTATTTGTACATATGTATGTGATTGCAGCTGGATTATGATTGCCTGTGCTCGAACTTAGAAGCCTTCACTGTTAATTAAATAATTATTAATATTAAATATTGAGATTATTGATTTGACATTTATCATTATGAGACTGATATTTATAGATTGACTCGTTGGTCCCTGTAACCAGGGTGGTGCCCCGCGACAATAAGCAATGATTACAGATTTGTATTATTCTTAATTGATAATTTTATTGTTTTCATTAATTATTTGAACTATTATTAATGGATAACCGTATCATTTCTAATTAAATGTGTTACATTTCTTAATTAATAGCTTTATCATTTTTGATTATTTTTAAGAAATAATTGTTATTTTAATAATCATATTTCATGATTATTAATAATTAGCCAACGTCAATTCTACTCCTACTATTGCACAACATTGGGTATATGTAATTTCATCCCTCTGAGGCTGTTTGTGTGCTTCCAGGATTAAAGGGGGCTGACATTGATTCATAATTGGAGACCCAGGTTATATGGTGCTTTTTGCCACATAGTCTTCCGCTGAGTCTGCACCATCTAAAGTGCTCAGTGACATGACCAATTTGCAAAGTCAGTAGACCGGGGAATTATTTTGGCCTTAATCTTTCATAAGGCCATGCCAAGCTTGTGTGAGAGGGATAGATGGAAAATACAACATAATAATAAAAGAGAAATGTGAGGGAAGGAGCAGCGCATTTGATAAAGAGGTAATTATACAGGGCACAAATGACACCAGTAATCAGCTTGTTAACGCAGGGGGATTTAAAATGGTCCATGTTTGAGTTCAGAAAAGCCCTTTGACATTTTAAAACTGTGATTTGCTGGTGTGACTGAATGAGAAAGGTGGTATCAGCGGTTCTGTGTGTGCACGGAGAATTGGACAGCAATATGTTAAAGCAGATATACCCCTACAGCAGCCTGTTCCCTCACTGTGGAGCTGCCGCACATAAGTATAGATTGTTGTATATATTCAAAGCCTCCTGGCATGTTTTTTGCCCCTTGATATATATGAATCATTTAGATGCCTCACACAGGCTGTTGTTCCCTGTGTTTGCTGGATCTCACAGCTGAGAGAGGCTTGAGTATTACAGTTTGGGATTTTCCAAACAGAGTCTGACTAATGAATATAAAGAGACTGATTTACCACTATGACAATTTTAAGAATAGATGGCAAGTTATAAAATAGTTTGGAATGAGGTTGAATCGAAAACCACGCACTGCTCATTTAATGGTGAATGAGATTTCAAATCATGATGCCTCAAAGCCACACATAAAACTTCTCCTCTTGTATTTTCCTTTTTTGCCGCTTCTGTTAAGAACTATTAAATTGCTGTAATTGGTATAAAGCGCCTGATTTGCTGCTATAATGGCAACAAAGATTTTTTCTTCCATACTGAGAGACCAACAGTGTATATGATGCAACTGCACCGCCCACACATGTCCGGACATCAGAAATCCATTATGGACATTCTGTATGTAACGGGTAAATCAATTCTGTCTTCAGAAAATTCCCAGGCTCCACACATGAAGAAACACATGATTAAAAATGAAATTCTGTTTGTTTTCTTCATTCTGTACCAAAGTCCTTTCATGGCCCCCCACAGAGAGTCCATGCTTTTCAGGGCTTTCATATTCTGTATATATGCATTGCATGTTGTGTGTCCCCTGCACCTGAACCGTCTTTGAATTTAATTGAATGTGGAAATCTTACAGTTACACGTGTTATTGTGTACAGAGGGGGTGCTTTTTATTTACTCTCTCTGAAATATCTGTAATTACTTGTTGATGGTTTATCACATAGGAACACTGTCGGTAAACTGTGGAATTAAAGCAATTAATTAATGATGTAGTACAGTTTTCTTCTAAAGAGACATTTTATAGAGGCACAAAGCAGTTTAAAGATTGACTATTACATGCATGTTGTGGAATATTAGTCGGACTCTTAACTTACATGAAAAAAATAAAAATAAAAATAAAAATAAAATAAAAATAAAATAAAAATTTTAATTCAAAAAACACGTTAATTTGTTAAATCATCATCGAAGCAGGCCAGCATGATCAGCAAGGGATCAGAGCTCGTTCCCGTGAAGCAGCCGGTCCGGGACAAACAAGACACAGTGTTCAAAAACCAAGTTGAAAAGAAAGTACAATGAAGCCGGTCTTGCTCTTGGGTTCACGGTGAATGAAGGAGGACATGAGGAGAGACCAGTTTGTATTTTAGGTCTGAAAACTCTAGCAGCTGACAGTCTGAGACCCAACAAATTAGGAAGACACTTAGAAACATTACACTCCAGTCACATGCATGTGTTCTTTTTGGTTGAGCTTTATCATCGTTATAACAAGGCGATTAAAGTTTTATAATTTTTTTCTCTATTTTTGAAAAAGTACAGACTGATGGAAGAATGTAGTGATAAATGTCACCAAAGTACTTCAATTAAGTTGAATTTAAGCAAACTTGAAACCGATTTACCGAAATAAATGTTGCATGTTTTAAATTATCTGTTTCCTACCATCATTGTTTTGGAAATATTTGTTAATAATTATTGTGAGAAATAATTAACGTTGACGTGATCAGACAGTCTCTTCACATATATTATTATTATTATTATTAAAAGGTAATCTTTGCAACTTTGTTATTCAGGAAGTTTGTATCAAACAAGTAACCCTTCGTACTACTCAGAACCTTTGAGGTAGCTCTCACTTTCAAAAAGGTTGGTGACCCCTGCCATAGACCATCGGTTCCCAAACTGAAGTACGGGGTACGCAAAGTGGTTCAGGGGGTATGCAGTGGTGTGCACGGAGCCCTTGGGGGCTGAAATCCCACATCTTTAACTTTGGTATCCCCTGCCGCCACGCGATGCGACGTCATCCAGGGCGGAGGGGCGTCACTACGAAGCTATTATGCTATGATTTTACTGGTCTGGCCGACTTGAGATCAAAGTGGGCAGTATGTGGCCCCATAACTAGAATGAGTTTGACACCCCTGGTCTACAGAGTTAGTATAAGATATGAGGGAGGAAGACCTGCACTAAACCATCATTATCACCAGTTTAAATTTAACACCATGTTATTAATATCACTTGCACATTTAGTCATGTTGTTTTATTTGTTCAACTTTTTAATAATACTTCACAACCCTCTGCATATCTGTTAACCTTCCTGTTTGCACTTTATGTTTCCACACTCACCTCTGTAAAATGTGCAATGACTTATTTTTAATATTAAACTGGCTTTTAATAAATGTATATTTTTAAACTCTTTCAACTTATTTTACTTTAATCACATTTCGGAACTATTTGCACTGCATCCAACACCTTGACTCGCACGCGATTTACTATGCATGTTACCAGAGGACACCACTAAAGGGAGCACCAGAGAAATCAGACTGTAAAAAACCTCCGGACTTGCATGACAAAAACAATAAACATGGCGACATTCAAGGAGGTTACTATTTTGTTCATTGTTAGACCACAGCAGAAAAAGAGACAGCGCGGCCCTCGTACATGGCCTGTAAGGCCCTTAAATCAAGCAAGGCATGACAATGAGTATGCTTCTCTCATTCTGCCAATACGAGAAATTGATGATGAAAAACACCACCAGTATTTTCAAATGTCCGCCAAGAGCCAAGCCTTGTCAGCTAGCTACAAACATGGATCAGCGACAGTTGGAGGTATAGTCAACGAAGTACTCAATGCTATATAGAGTGCTCTTAACCCCTTAATCTCTGAATTAATTAAAAACAAATTTTCCAGTCTCTGGTATGCAGATTGATGCTGCTTTTGATTGAAATTGAATAACAACATATGTTTCTGTACAACCATTGCTGTTGCATCATCACACTATTTCAAATACAGCTTAATACCTCAAAATAACTTTGCTGCACAGTCCCAAGGGGCTAGTATGTATTTTCCACTCCGACCACTATAGTGTTTCCAATACCTTCCTTGGCATGTGTAGTATTTGCACCATCAGGCACAATCGTCACCTCTGCGGCATTAAGACCGGAATGGGGTTTGAGGCGAATTCGCGACATTCGTCCACAAGGGGTTAAGGATGAGGTTGTGACTTCCCCCAGTGAAGATGAGTGGAAGTGGTTCCAAAGAGATTTCTGTTGTTTGTGGAACTATCTCAATTGTGTTGGGGTAATATACAGTGTGTGCATTTATAAATGAACACAGTAGGCTGACATTTCTGTATTAAAAAAATCCTTTGTTTTATTGGTCCTTTGTTATATTCAAATTTTGTGAGGTACTGAATTTTGGATTTTCATAAACTGAAAGCCATAATCATCAAAATTAAGAGAAATAAATGATTGCAACATTTCACTCTGTGTGTAATGAATCTATATAATATATCAGTTTCACTTTTTGATTTGAAATATCGAAATAAATGAACTTTTCCACGATATTCTAATTTATTGAGATGCACCTGTAAGTGCTGCCTCCCTAATCAGTCTCTCTGCTCCTCTCCCCAGGCACTTCACTTTCCGGCTTGGTTTTGTTCTATCAGGTTAATCTTCATGTTTTCCTTACAGCCTACAGCATTTGCAACCACACCCTTTACTCATGCACACCCTACACCACTGACTTTACTGACTGCCACATTTCATATGTTGACTCTAGATGTGGCATGCTAATTTGGTCAGATTTGGGTGATAAATAAAATATACTTTAATTGGTATTCTGGTCCGTCTCCCTTTTGTTGTGACCTCATGAGCCAGGTCATGACAGCCATTAAATACCAATATGACAACTTTGAACTCCAAATGAACGCTTTGGTGATGGTTTGCTATTCAAGCAAGTATGACTTTCAACCAGATTTTGCAAACTGAATATTTTCATTTCAGGTTAGCAGCTGTTTGTGTGTAAGAAACATTTGTCGACTAATTAACTCGATTGACAGAATAGTTGTACAGTTATTGCAGATGTGTCTGTGGAAGTCATACTACATGGTGGCAGTAATGTGCCTGAGGATGTATGATTTTGTTATCTGAAGATGCAGAGTTGAAAAATGTGTGTGGTTGAACATTCTGTGAAGGCATGTTTACCTTTGTGGTATTTACAGTAATTTGCATAATGTCACTAAAATATCAATATCTGTTTTTTTCATTCAAAATGAAATCATGTTTATTAATAAATAAAACCTGGTGAATCAATCACATTTACACAGCTTACAAACTCATGAGTAAGCAGAACAGGTTTACATTTTCTGAGTTCTATTCTGAAGCTCATATATTTTGCTCATCAAGTTTGGCATATATAGGAAATATGTTGTTCATTTTGAGGTGTAGTAACACAAGCACTGGTGTAACATTAAAGCTGCCAACAAATCTTGTGTTTTATGTCAGACAGCTCCATAAAAAGAATACGAGAGGTTTGACAGAAAATAAATGTAAGTGGATGTTGTTCTGCCATCTGGCTCCGTCTCAGAAATTATCTTTGAGCACGAGTTTATAAAAAACAGCTTCTCCTGAATGACAACAATGTAGCCACCTTATAAACTGTTAAGACACGCTCCCAAAACACTAGACGCAAAACCTTTCCTTTTTCCTACATCAATGTAAAAATAGATAATACAGTTTACACACATCCAACCTATGGCTCGGGAGGTAGAGTGGTCGAACCAGAGGGTTCAGTGTCCTCAAGACGCTGAAACCCAAATTGGCCCTGACAGTTATGCCAACAGTGTGTGAATGGTGCAAGAGAAAAAAGGCCTCGCACAGAAGCACTGAATGAATGTTTATGTGATTTTGGCTCATACTATAAAATGATTTGAGTGATTGATAAGACAAAAAAACATTACACTAAGTTAATTTACCGTTTAACCCCTTGTGGACGAATGTCGCGAATTCACCTCAAATCCCATTCCGGTCTTAATGCCGCCGAGGTGACGATTGTGCCTGATGGTGCAAATACTACACATACCAAGGAAGGTATTGGAAGCACTCTGCCGCCATCTAGTGGTCGGAGTGGAAAGTACATACTAGCCCCTTGGGACTGTGCAGCAAAGTTATTTTGAGGTATTAAGCTGTATTTGAAATACTGTGATGATGGAACAGCAATAATTGTACAGAAACATATGTTGTTATTCAATTTCAAGCAAAAGCAGCATCTCTCTATATACCATAGACTGGAAAATTTGTTATATTAATGTTTTGCCCCATTATGCCTAATGTCGCTAATTTGCCTGATGCCTAAATTTATATCTATTGTATATGCTATATTGAAATTAACAATCTCCAATTAATTTAGCATCGGTATGACAGCAAAAAACACAAATAATATATTTTTTTATATAATTGCAAATTAATTCAGGCATTAAGGGGTTAATCATAGAGCTTTGTTATGCGTATGTGCTATCCTCATGCAGGCTCACTCTAATACACAGAGGTGGCATTCATCAGGTTTGAGCAAATCATTTACACACTTTCACCGGTAGAGTTAGGGATGTGATTCCTTCACAGATCCCTTTTATATAAGTAAATATAGATAATATTGTTTTAACAAAGTTTGAAATTCTAATTCAGAATAAAGTGAATACAAAATGTGAGACACTGCTTTGACAAAAGGTTCAGGTCAATTGTGTGGGCTTTCTAAAAAAGTTTTCACTGTAATTCATTATTGTATTTCTTTTCAGCGTGAAACCCTGAGAAAATACAAATGAGTCTTCACAATGACGAATCAATTACAAAGTCGGTTTTATGCTCATAAAGCTTTGTTCAATTCTCAAAATTGACCAATCCTCCTGCAATAGCTTCTGCTTCTATTCTGGGACAAGGACTGCTTTTGAACTGTGACAAATTTGAACAATGACTAACTGCGTTGCCTCTGTGTTTGCTCGGTGTTATCTGACTGTCTGACGCTCTCCTGCTCTTCACCTCTCCAGTAACTCTCTCCATCTTTTAGTGTCTCATCTGTCTGTCACACTCCTTTTCTCTTTTGCTTCTCCTGTCCTCTTCTCTTCTGCACATAAAGGGACTGTGATAACATCTCAATTATTAAATTATTCTATTCATACATTTAACCAACTTATATATTAAAATTAACCATTAATGCAGCATTCCATCACGAAGGGGTTTAACAACCATATGGGCTATCTCATAAAAATGTGCATATAAATTGTATTAAAGCCAAAAATCTGTATTTGAACTTCACACATCCTCTAACATATTCTCAAAGTTCCTTTTTAATAACCCAGACAGTCAGCAACTTTCTTGGTGCGCATAAAGATGTATCTTTTCAGCCAACATATTCAAGAAGGGCTGGAAATGCAAAAAACATAATAACTATATTCTTACTCAGCCTCTCTGTCTGGAGACATAAACAGATGGGACTGAAAGCACAGAACAAGTTACATCCTGGAATATTTTGTCGGCATCTTCTCATCGCTTGATGCCGAGACTCCGTCAGGACTCACGTTGGAAACCCATTGGTCACCAGCATAATTTAATATTCAACGTTAGAGTGCTTTTACTTTGAAATGTGTGCAGAAAGTCTTGCAAATATTTATGTTTCTTCATATTTGACAGACAGTGAAAATGCTCTTTCCCCGCAGTTGTCTATTTTGCCATGAAGCAGGTGAGACCTGAATAATGGATTATGCGATGAGACACCCAGACCTTGGTTACCATGCAGTATGTGTTTTACAGAATTCTGTTACCGCTACTTGATTTTGTTGTGTGAGAGCACCAATCCCTCAAAAAAAATTTTTTTTTAAGAAATGCATGACAAGAAAAGAGCAGCCCAGTCCATTAAAATCCGACTCTTGCTGTGGAATTTGTTTTCTCTTGTCAGGCGGTTGTGGCTGTCACGGTGATGAGTGGGGCCAAAGCACCGCGCCTGTATCACTCTGATGGAAAACACACAGATATAGCAAGAGAGGAAGAGCGGTGACGGGTGAAGAAGAGCGACAGAGTGGGCGAGGGAGAATAGACAGGAGAGGGAAGACGAGCAAAACACAACGAGATCAGACAAAAAACAAATGACAAAAGGTGGAGAGGAGGAGTGACAGCTGCAATGACGGAAGGCAGAGGCAGCCTGAGTAGCAGGTTGTGAGTCTGAATGTGTAAATACACACAGTAGTCTTCATCAGACTGACACAGGAACTTCTCTATAGCACAACAATAATTTCCTTCCAGCTCACCATATCTACTGTGCAGCCTGTCAACTCACAGCACTTGTCAGATTGGCTGCATTTAGCTGTGGGTGCCTTGAGCTAAAGACTTGAGGTGGCTTCAGCGTTCTTGTCAGCTCCAGAAGCTGCTGTTCAGAATATTTGTTTTGAGGATGTTACATGCATATGCTAGGATGTTTGTGATAGAGGTTGTGTTGTCACATCTGAAACTACTGCAGGCAAATTGTGGAAGCGAGTTGCTCTTGTTTGCTCATAGAACAGACGGTTTGCAGTCAGAGCCGAGTTGCAGCCACTTGGAGGCTGTGCTGTGGTTCACAAGTTTGACATCTTTCAAATCCAGACTTTTCTGGAAGGTTAACGCTTCTGTTTGTTTTCCTGCATGTCACTTAGTGAGAAATACCTACAAATCTTTATTTTGATGAAAGGGCGAACGGGCCAAAGACAGTCTAATTCATTTAAGATAAGGATAGCAGCACGATGTGTCCATTCACACACTCAAGGTCATAACTCATCTTATTCCCATGGTCCAACAGCTACCTGTTTACAAAGTTACTGCAGTACCCTTATTAACTCGATGAAAGGTTCATAACGCACTGCACTTATTGCAATTAAGCAGACGTTGTTACCGGTCAAACTTTAACACTGATTCCTTGCCGTGAGCGCGGCGCCTTGTGTTGCACTGAGCACATAATATAAAAAAGTCATTTTTCGTGATGTTTACATGCAGCCCGGTAAACTTTTGAGCGAAGCAAACAAACACTAAGTTACTTCATGTACTGATCAGGTCCTGAAAACTAGTGATGAGTGTTTATTAGTTCAAGTGAGAGCAGAGTGGAGGAGGACACAGAAACTCCAGCTCGGTACAAACCAACTGCAGCCTCTGCTCTGATCACTAAGCGGCTGTGACCAGAGAAACTCGGTGTTTTCACTGTTTCCACTGTTCTTCAACAAAGTCACCTACCGGCTGCTTCACATGACTGAGCTCTGATCTCACTGCGTGTGAGCGAGTGAGTGGGGGCGGAAAAAACACATTTTCTCTTGCTGGAGTGAATGTCACTCACGTTCACGTCACCCACGTTCGAGTTCATGCACAACACTGTTCTCTAAGGTTCTCATTCCTTCATTCATAACTCAACAATAACTTCTGCCCTGAGGTTGTATGCCTCCGCCTCTGCCCAGTGCAGGGACACCTTTTTCCAGACTCATGAAGTCACCTTGACCTTTGAGCACTGAAATCTAATCAGTAAATCTTTGAGTCTAAGTCTGAGACAGAACTAATATATATTCAAGAAGACATTTTGCGAGGCCATCGTGACCTTTAACGCAGACCTTATCATCTAATCCATGAGTCTAAGTGAACATTTGTGCCAAATTTGAAATTATTCACCTGAGATGTTATTAATATTTAGCTGCTGTGCAGTTTCCAGCTTACCAGGTACAAGGCATGGGATGGCATAAGGAATAAAGTTTTAAGGAGAGTTCCTCGACAGTATTGGCTATAGGAAGCATAAATGGTAAATAGAATTGGACCAAGTATAGAAAGTTGTGGAACTTTGTGTTTTACAAAAAACGTAGGATTCAATATTAACGTGTACAACTGAAACTGGGCAGATAAATAGGACTTAAACAACCTCAATGTGGTTGCTTTATTGCCAACTATTGTTAGCACAAAATTCAATGTTCGATGATGCAGTCATGAATGAATGAAAGCAAAGCGTAGAGTAGAGTAAAACTTATAGAAAGGGATTGGGTTAAAGAGAAAAGTTGATAGATAAATAAATCATTGAGGTTCGCTTTTGAAGGTCATTGGCAGAAAAACAATATCTACGTGCGCTGAGTCGTGTGTTAAAAAATAAATCTGTGCTGGAAAAGATGTCTGTGTTTATTAGAGCTGTATCATTCAAGAAGCTCGTTATTTTTTCAGACTTATAGGAATATATGAATCAGCTATGACTCTGAGCCGGGCTTCAATGCTGAAAAGAAACCTACGGTTGTTTTGATTTTTGATTTTCCTATTACCTAATGATGAGTAATAGACGGTTTTACCATTACAGAGGGCCTGTTCTGCCGCTATCCACGATTCCACGATACTTGCTATGATATGCATGTTTTGGAGTTAATAACATGGAGCTAATCTTCTTTGTTTCATTAGCTTCTATTTTATCTACCCCACTGCTGACAAGACGATCTATTTAAGTTAGTCCTCTGTTGAGGCATGACACTGAATTAGATATAAGGTTAAGGGTGAGACCTAAGTGCTGATTGACTCACTTTCTTAAATCTAGTTACCGAACTTTGTTTAAAGCTATATATCTAAGAATCTTTGTGTGTTGACCACTAATAAGAGTTTAAAAGTAATAAAATAATAATAGCAAAAAGTTCACACATACATTTTTTTTCTAAATATCTTTGATAAAAGGATAGGCACAAAAGCAAGGAAACAATCAAAACAAAATCATTACTAATTACCAGTAATTACTTCATCTGCACGAAGGACAAAACTTGATAAAAAATTCTGATTGTGGGCCAGGAGCGTGGCGCACTATAACGAATAGAAGTGCGTGTAATGTTTTCCTTTGAATGAGTGATGAAGCTCAGCCGGTGCCTTGAGGAATGTGAGTATTACTGGGGGAATGGATTCACTCAGGTGAAAATATTCTTCATGACACAGCCAGGTTTGACACATAAGTATAATACTCGTATATTAGATAGTTTACAGATTCAGTTAAGAGATGTAATGTTTAAGAGACAACCTTAAATCCTCTTATTTTGTTGTGCTACTGCAGTGATGGTGTTCATTTTTGTACAGTTTCTATTACAACTTCTCATCTGTTTAATTCTGATTTGATTAATTAATGAATTTAAGTGGTCGGGGGCAGACACGGCCTCTATGAGGTTTTGGTTGGGTGACTGTTCTAATGGAAGCGCAGAGAAGCGTGTCGGACTGCAACTGGGACTCCTGGTCCCCTTGTTTCAACTCTGGGTTGTCATGGTTTTATTCTAGTAAAAATACAAATGATGAATTTTTGGGGGGTTTGTTTTTACCATTAGTGGTCAAATAAACAAATTTGAGGTTTATAAGCAGAAACCAGAAGGTTAACAGCAATGAATAAGCAGGGTACCTCGGTTTACATGAACTTAAAAAAAAACCTCACCAAAGGGGTAATTGGACTCAGAGCCTACATGCAGATGCTGGAGCTGGGACCTTGTAACTTCAGGTGACCCCTTACGTCTTGAGTTGACTGTCCCCAGGTGCTACATGTAATGCCACAGCCGTCCATTATCTACACATCTATATGTGTTAACCTTCGAGAGTCGCATAGAGAGTTTGAGCCAATCCCGGCCGATATTGAGCAAGAGGCGGGATACACACTGGACATACAGATGTTGAGTCAGAAATCACTTACCGATCTCTGTATTGATCAATAGTGAGTTTTTCCTTTTGTAGTGCTGTCCAAATGTTTAGTGAAATATTTGATTCCATATACTATTATTATTATTATTATTATTTATAATTAAAGTTGTTGTACTTAATAATCCTAAAACAAAATTCCTGGTGCAGAGATAATGCACTACGAGATGATGTACCTGCAAAAAACACTCGCAGACTTGGGGAGAACATTCAAAGTCCACATAGAAAGCCCCTCTGCCACATTTAGGGGCAAATTATGAAAAAACACCTAAATTCTAAAATATAATCATATTTTTCATTATTCTGATATTTGTTATGAGATTTAAGTCAAGCTCCTGACCTGAATAATTACAGTGCACTGCTGTCATCTGATTGGCTTATTCAGTAATTACATGGATGTGCAGGTTTACAGGTGTGTACCAGTACTAAAACCTGAAAAATCAACACTTTTTCCCACTGAGAAAATGTGTTTAAAAAAAAACAATCCAAAGGCAATGCATGCAGTTATTTGAACTTGCCTGTGTTGGGCACTGCACCATCATTATAGCTGCTTTTACATTTGGCTCCAGTGGACTGCATGCAGCAGGAGACGGGTGGCGCTTCAGTGAGATCCATGTTTTATTTACTGGACTGTGGCCACTTGGCAGCAAACATGTGTTCCTTAGAAAGCCTGGTCCTGTTGAAAGCCCTCGCACTTTGCTGCTGGGAAGATGTAAGCTGTGAAATCCCATATGTGAAAGGAGCTTACATTAAGGTGCTATAGCCTATTTCTGTATACAATTTAGTTAACAGAGTGAGGGTGCACTGTGTGTGTTTGTTTGTGTGTTTGTGTTTAATGGTAAAAATGTGCTAAAGTGATATGGCCTTTTGGCTGTAAACATTTATGTAAACTAGAATAATCATTAAAGTGCAAAACAGCAAAACACTCACATCGCGGTTTATTATAAAACAGAATGGGCTGTTTTAAATGGTTTGATTTGTAGAGTTAACACCGAATCCCCTTCAATCCTACACACTAGACCTTTAATATCGTTCTTTCCTTCCACTAAACGGATCTTCCCTCACTCTGTAAGCTCAGTGACATCTGATGATAAAATGAAGCCTGACAGCCATGTATTATTGAGCTTGAAAAGGATGTGTCCCCCCCTTCATTGACAAAAGTGTAAAAGCTGTGAGTCACCTGAGGGACTTGGGTGAAAACAGAAATATGAAAAATGCATGGAACTACTTGAACTGGAATGTCTCTGCCCAGCAGAGCCTGGGCCAGGGGGCTGGCCCGGGGTGTGTGCATGCCCCTTATAGATGCATTTAAACAAGCCTACTGGGAATAGGACAAGGGGCCCCCAGGAGATAAAAAATGATAGCAAAAAAAATAACTGAGAAACACATGGTCTTTACCTCATTTTAAAAACATGTCACCACTGTCTAAGTGTGCCTCAGTCTGCTTACATCCTTGTCGGATTGATCGTGCGTTCATGTGGAGAATAAAACAGGCCAGTTAGTTTCAGACTGGAAAAAGTTAGAACAACATCAGTTCGGAAGGTCATCAAAAATGATGGTATCATCACTTAAAAACCAATGGCTATAATGTTATGATAAGCTCTAAATTGTAGCGTCATAAAAATCATATTTATTAGGCTATTATTATTATTATTATTATTATTATTATTATTATCATTATTACTCCTAACATTGTCTTTGTGCAGCAACAGCTCAGGTTGTCTACAGCAGAGTGAATGAAATGGATCACTATTTCTTCAGTTATGCTTGTTTCACTCAGGACCCTGGATAATGATAGGTCAGTCAACGTCAGAGGAGACCAATGAACAGGAATGACTTGGCCGCTCAGGCGGAAACCAATTCGGCTGTTAGCACCTGGAGAGAGAACAGAGGAGGGAGTAAGAAAAAGTGAGGAAAAAAACAGGCAAAAGATTTATACACCAGCACTTTGCCTGCTACATAACGCTGTGATACAAAGGTGCTGGAGCTGTGTATGGTGTGTGTCTGTGTATGTTTGTGTGTGTGTGTGTGTCGACACACACACACAATCACACAATCAACTCTCCTTTTAGCATACAGGGTGTTAATGGGAAATGACCATGTGGTGTAAATCAGACAATGGAACACCTTATATAATATTACAGGCATTTTAATTTGCAGCAAGCTATAATTGGACATGTAGTCACTGATGTGTAGATCAGACATCAGCTCTCTCAAGACTCATCGACCGGACATTTACAACACCAACAGTGAAATGCTCAGAGTTGTAGGCTTTTAGTGACATTTTTGCTGTGGAGAACTACCACACCCACTGAACCAATTTCCATGAGACGAGGCGTACTTGTGACGAACGGTAAAAAAAGAAAGTGGAGCAAAGAGACCAACACTGTATAGGAGACAGCGTGCACCAATTTCCCAAATAATAAAAAGAAAAAGGCTTGGAGGAACATCTAGGTCAAATGAACGCTCATGGTTCCCAAAAGAGTTTTCAACACAATAAAGGAAAGAGAAATGGGAAAGTAGGATGAGAAAGAAAGGGGGCAATTGCAAATCTTTCTTTTTTTTACTTGTTTACTTCTTTTCCCAGTTACTTTGTCACTGCACACCTCATCAAAATCATATTTTCTTGTGGAGTCAGTGGATGACGGAGACACGACATGTCATCTCTGTTCTTAGTCAGGTCTGCAAGTGTGCTGAGATGCACTCTCTGAATTCACAGCAGGAATTTCTGGCCCAGGAAATGTCAAGGTTAAGCACTGGGTATGGCAGGATAATGTTATTTCCTCCTGAAATGCTTGATTCTAAAATATCCTTTCAGTAATGTCTTTTTTATTTAATCCTAACCTTTTCATTTGAGCTATCATGACATCTTGGGTCCAGTTATGATGCTACACATGGTAAGTCTCTGTGGGACTTTGATCTATATCCACACTACATTGGACTGATTTCAAAGATTTTTGTCCCATATTAATCATTTAAACCCCAAAAGATGGGAAGAATATGGCCCAGATTTAAAAATACTGGGATTTCCCTCTATGATTAGCAAAACAAACCAACAGAGACAACAGTGGAAGATCTCCAAAAGGTTGTGCTGAATGAAAGGCCATGGGACGTTTGAATAAAGGGTTTATCTAAAGGAAACAAAATACACACTGTAAATGTCATGCCCATGTGCTAAGTATTGATGCTTTGCTTGGGGTGGCAGTGTTGGCCAGTCCACCACTTTACATTGGAAGGATAGCAAAATAAAAAATCTGCTAATTTAATTTATGGTCACCAAAGGACACATCCTACTTACTGTTCCCTTTAGGGCTGTGCTGGCAGTGTATGAGTGATGTGTGATTGATGAAGTGCTGCACTATTTGAATGGGTAAATCAGTGTGAGTGGTCATCAAGACGAGAAAACAGACAGGAGCCGTCTCAGAGAGGCTAAAAAGCAGAGCTGCAGTAAAGGACCGTAAGTGGAAAGGAAGAACCAGCTGCATCGGAAATTCACATGAATATCTTAATGCTAAATTCAAAATAACAATGAAATACTGCACCAACAATATAATGCAGCAATGCTCCAACAATGTGCCTGACCACACTTCATATTAAGACCAACAAGCCCATGGGCGCTCAGATGGGCAAAATTGCAGTATGGGCACCAGACAGGAAAATGATAATTGCATCAATCTGAAAGTTGCACTTGCGTCCCACTTGGTGACACTTTGCACTACTTTGCGCTGGGTCTCAAATAGGACCGTTTGTCTTGTTTGTCAGAGATTATAAATCTTGGCCTAATGGCGCTGCTACAGGAACAGTAAAGGGGTCACAGAAAACTTCACAAACAAAAGATACAAATACAGCCACTTAGATAGGCTGACAAGAGAAACAGCAGTTCATGTGAGGAGATCTACACAATCCACACAGTCAGTCCAATCTGTCTCCTAAATTCTCTTCATATACAACTAAACTGCTTTCCCAATTAAGCTGTGGTGGCACTGGAATCTCTGTTCTTACTTTTTTTTATTAACAAGCAGAAAATGTATTAAAGGGATTTGGGTGGTGGTTGGTTGAACAAAGCACAACTGTCACTGCTGTGACTCCGGGTTTTATGTTTGTCTGCCTTTTGTGTTGTATATGTGTTTGTGTGTGGGTGTAGGTGTTTGTGTGTGTCCTGGGCCTGGCAATGACTCCTCCATCCACCTGGTTCATGGAGCACGCCTGATCCTCATCCATCTCTCTACATTACCTTCAGTGTCCCATTCCTATGTCGCCAGATCGTTCCATCAACCAATGTGGTAACTGCGGTTCAGGCCATTCGACCCTTTGTGCCTATGGGTATTTGTAACTCTAGTTTCCTTGTGCCTCTGCCTGTTTGTCTGGCTCTGCTCCTGTTCACTCTTCGGCCTGCCTATACCCCCGAGGACGCCATCTCCATTACTCACCACCCGGTCATCGCTTCATCTTTTCCAGAAATATTTTTTGGACTGTACTAAATAAACCTTTTTCTCAGTGTTTTTTGTTTCTGATTTTGGTTCCAGCCCCAAAAATATATAACGGGTTCAAATCCACAGAGAGCAGGGTTCAAATCCACAGTCCTGCAGCAAAAACACTGGTCAGGAAAATCTTTTTATTCATTTTGGCACAAAATAATACTCTTTTCTCATTTCAGTATCCACATATTTGTGACTTGCCAAATACATAAAATCAACACATAAATAAGGCGGTAGTAGTAGGTTGCAAACAGTTTTTTTCCCCTTCAAAGCATATTTGACATTTTAAAGAGATTGAATCCCAGCTCAGTCTTGAGTGAAAATACAACACTAACAGCATTACCCCAAATTCGGATAGACTTTATCACACCTGTTCATCCAGCTGTATTTTACCTCATGTCCCACAAGTTTGTTCTGAACTTGGAAAATCTGCCTCTTTGTTTATTGCTCCTGCGTTGTGGAACAAATTACAGCACATCGTTAGCGTATTACACTTATCCAATACACTTTTTCGAAATGTAATATTGAAATGTCCACATCATTGTTGTCTCATTGTTTTATTGAAAACCTTCATCATCAATTTTTCATCAAATTTTTACCTTGGATCCCAGAA
Organism: Pleuronectes platessa; assembly: GCF_947347685.1. NCBI lineage: Eukaryota > Metazoa > Chordata > Actinopteri > Pleuronectiformes > Pleuronectidae > Pleuronectes > Pleuronectes platessa. The sequence goes on along the minus strand of NC_070646.1, from coordinate 17,589,977 downwards.
CTAAAATTGGTTGTCCCAGCTCATAAATCTATGAATATGCCAATAAAATTATTATTAAAGTTGATAGTTCATTGTTTACTTTTATGGAAGTTAAATAAATTATGTAACATATCAGCAAAAACATTTCAGAATCAGAATCAGAATCACAATCAGAAAGTATTTATCGCCAAGTAGGTTTACACCTACCAGGAATTTGCTCTGGTAATTGGTGCATACAATGAACATATAAACATAAAAACACAATAAATACAACACACATAAGAAAAGTAATAACAAAAAAACATTATATATTTACTCACTATTTACTTCTTATTTACTCACTTTTTCTAATATTTATACAAAGTAAAATTTATTTAGACATAAACATATCTAAATAAAAATATATAAAAGATATAAAAAGTGAAGTAAAAAGTGAAATGTAAAACAGTGAACAGTGTCAGTATGTTAGCACATTTAACACAAGATGTTGTGTGTCATACTTCAAGACAAAGATGTGTTAAAATAACAAATGTGTATATTGTATGCTGAAATTGCAATAAAATGCTCAAAATGAAACAACTGCATGAAATTTATTTAAACATTTATTAAAATCATAAAATCATCTGACATACATAACTAATATACAGATCATATAATGTTCATTAACAAATTGCAAAAATAATCATTTCCAAGCCAGCAAGCTCCCCCAACTACATTTGTTTTTACAATATCTGTGGGATACTGCAACATACATTGTTGGTGAGTCCGCAGATGGAAATAAGATTTTTGGAATGTAATAACCCAATTTATGCTGGAATATGACAAAAATGACAATCATACACAAATATACATTTTTATAATTAGTTAGAAAATTAAAGTGTACAAACAATTTGCTCGTCAAACCTCAATCCTGGAGCAGGATGGCAACTTTGTTATTCTTAGCCATGATAATGCCCTGAGCTGTTTACTGGGATCTCAAAGACACACAACCTTGTGCTGGTACACTCCCACTGCCATTGAAGGAAATCTCTCTTGGAGACTGGGAATGCTTGTTCCTCTCTGAGAAAACACAACTGTGTCAAATAGGGCTGGCACTGATTCAGTATTTATCTGATTTGTGTTTTCATATAACAGGTTTTTGATAACACACAATTGTCTTGATTCATGATAGCAAAATATGTGTTTTTTAAGAATCATATGTGTACATTGTTATACTGTATCTGTATCAGTTGTGTTATTTAACATGTGATTTTCCATATTAAAGCAAATATTGTGACGTAATATTGGAAAGGGCCTTAATATTGTTGCATTTATTTTCATACCATCCAACCTAAATGTCAAAGCAAAGGCAACATCATCAAGAAAAGAAAGAGAACAATTTTAGTCAAGAGGAGCATTCCTACAGTTGTAAGATAAGGCTGATTTAACAATGCATCTGCTCCATCCTATGGCCCTTGCTTATGTAGTAGGAGGTAAATAGAGTAAATAAGCATTCTGCATCATAAATACACATCGGACATTTGTAACAAACGAAACAGCTTGAAAATCGACTAAGCTATGACAATTTACATTATGGATAGACCCCCTGCCTTACATGTGCATTAGAAGATGTAACTGCATGTACCAATGCTTTCTGGATAAGATTCAAGATTCAACTGTGAGATAAAACAAACAATCTGCAGTCTGGTTAAATGTAAACGTGTACAATCAGCAGCAGCAATCAGACATCAACATCCACATGCCAGTGACGAAAGATCAATGAATGGGCCACCAGAGCAGAGCAGTGAAAATACAGGCTGCCTCTTATGGGCTAGCAGTAGCAAGGTCAATGTAAGGTCAACACAAACAGAACAAGGGCAAATGTTTATGAATAAATTATAAGTTTACAGGACCTGTCCTGTGTATCAGTCAATTTCTGCTGTCAACATCATTTTAAAGCCTAATGGCGTATCTGTGTTACTCACATTCACACTTAAACAGATTACAGAGGGCATTAACATCAACAGGGTTTGTTCAACCTTTGGGTGGTTTGGAGTTAAAATGCCCTCCATAGGTTTTATTTATTAGATTATTATCTTATGGTTACATACATCACATTCAAATTTAGCTATTGATTAAATCATTTTCACTTAAAGTAGATCACTGATCAGATAAATATGGGAAAAAAAGGGTTGCTCTGTGGAACTTCTTTAATAAATTGTATCGATATTCTTGTACATGAACTCATTTTAGAAACATTTATCTGAATGTTGCTGGAGGTGGAGAGTGGTCTATACAATATAGTGTGTATTTTTTTCTGTTTTCCACCTAAACACACTTGTGTTACTTTGTAATTCAAGACAACAAAAAACTTTTTCTCTTTATATTTATGTTAACAGTGAATGTAACTGGTTTGGGCACCAGGTCACACAGTGATATGGAGGAACTGTCACTTGGGATCAAGGCAATTTGAAAGGCTGCAAAGACACTGATGCAGGGGACTTTGAAATCTGCATTATTTAAAAGACATATTCATACTCCTTACTCACACATACCTTTTAAAAGATCTGCAGTGATTAAATTGGGACGATCAAACTGACTAATTAAAACAGAAGCAATTGAAGTGTTCTAAAAAAAAAAAAGTCCGGACAGCTTCGCATCCCTAGGGATTTGAACACTTGGGAACCATGATGAGAAGGCAAGAAAAACAGCCAGGCTTGATGTCTGGCACCATATTTACCTCCCACAACCATTAATAAAACCTTTCTTAAATCTGCTTCTTTCCCAGCTCGGCACCAATTACTTTCTCTGCCACGATCAAAGCAAGTGGAGCTGCTGCTGTAACATCTAATATGAACTCAGCTGAGGAATTACCCATGATAGGACAAAGATCTGCCCACGTAAAATATATGGGTCAGTTGTGCAGAATGAATATATGAATATAACATGGTGCAGACCATTAGACATCCGCAACACAGTTTAGTGCTGCAAACAAGCTCGGAGAGCTGCTGTTAATCGCTGGTTCATTGGCTACATTGACTCCCTAAGGCTGAATAATGGGATGAAACTTAATTATTCTGTTTAAACATATTGTCATGGAAAGATAATACAGTGGGCTGTGCTGGGTGGAGATCTACAGTATTTAACTCTAAAACCTGCAAAGGACGTTTTTCTTTTTTCTTCTGGCTCTATGTGGGTGATTGTGTTTCAAAAAGCTACGGTACATGTTGAAATCTGTCCGCATGATATTATTCTCTGTTAAATTGCAATTGTGTAGTTAACTTGATATCATCTGTTAAGACAGACATGATCTCGAGAGGATGTCCGCAGAATCAGGTCTGGAATTTTTGGCTCTTATCACCAAAACCTCTCAAGGCATTTTCGTTGATGTCTTCTACAAGTGTGGAACCTTTTTACATGCTGAGAGATTTGTGTTATTTTTCTACTTTTCATTTTTGCATCTGTCGTGGGGGTGAAAAACACCCTCCATTCTCTTCCAGTGAATCCTCAAGAGTCTCCTGCTGTGTTCTGACTCTGGAGAAAGTCCGGAGCGTCCCACTCAAACGTTCCTCGAACGAATTTGTGGTTGAGACTGGCAGATGGCTGAGCATCAGGCAGGAAATGAACGGAAGATCAGTGAAGCAAATGGCAGGAGAAGTTGGAGGGGTTAGATAAGCACAGGAGATACAGGTCAGGAAAAGGCACAGCACAACAATCAAAAACTAAAGCAAAGAACCATGAAGTGGCTGTATACTCTGTGCTAAGTAACTCTGCTCGTTTCATTGTTTAAATCCGTTGTTGCTCGCTTCCAGTGTGATTGTGTTTCCATTGTGCCGCTTTGGAACATGTGTTTTGGGTTTTGCTGTTGTGTTGTTACTTTTGCATTCATGCCGCGGCATTGTTTTCCTGTGTTTGTGCTTGTTCAGGTGCAGACCTCTGGGCCCATCAGATATAGTCTTATGACAAATTTACCTCTGGGGCAAAGGACAATATTTTGGGGCCTCAAGTGTAGACTGCGGATACACAGGCAAGTACTTTGTATTCCCTTCACCATGAACTGTTTTCAGGCCAATGAGTCCACACAAGTTGCAACATTTCTCAACAAAATACACAAACACAGGTCGTTTTTTAATGTGGTTTTAGACTCAGATGACATTTTGGCTAAACTATATGAACATCTATCTTCATATTCACCTTTTTTGCTTCCCACACAGACTGTTTACTTGCGGGCAACAGACACCCACTCAAACATGATTAGAAACGGAAACCAGAAGTCTTCAGACCCCGACATTTTGTCCCTTACCTATTGTCCTGAAACATATTCTAAATGTGAATATGCAAAATCTGTTTAAGGAGATTCACGCCGGCCAAGCAGCCAGCCCCTTGACTGACGTGCACATTCTGGTCAGGCACTACACTTTTACATCTGAATAACGCCCCTCGACTTCCAGCTGTGCCAGTCTGTAGCTACTGACAATACACAGCCAGATGTTCAGTGGCAGGAGAATGTGTCATAGTCAACAAAAAGACCCACTGAGGAGAAAGCAACTTGTCCCTGCCAGGCTGACGCGTTCAGTAGTTTTGATAACTGGGGCAGGCTGCACATTATGCAGAGTGAACATCAAACTCCAATAATAAAAAAGAGCTGGGGATGATATTGATGATATTGTTGTGTCGGTGAGAATATTGTTTTTTACCTGTCTACATCAGGCTCTGCTTCATTGCCTTCAGTATAACAGGAGGATTCATATTTTGATACTCCCCCACCCTTTCGGACAGCTTTTTATTTATTAATCGTGCAGCAATCTGTTATCTGGTCAATTACTGAGTACGTTTTGAATACTTAAGCCCCTCTGACTATTGACCTAAATATCAGTCTCAACATTCACCATCCGCGAAAAGCCTGCAAATTCATCTCTCTGACTGTGTCTTCATTAAAATTCCACACCTGTCTCTGCAGTGCTCCCTGCAGTTTGCAAGTATCAGGGAAGAGCATCCAGGGGGGATTTTTTCCCCCCACCTTGCGTAGTGTCACCTCCGTCGCAGGGAACAGAGAAAACAAGCGAGGCTCAGGTAGTGGAGCGCTGCTGCATGCGTCGTCCAAACTACAACCTGGAGTTTCACACACGGTGAGATCTTCTCTCAGACTGCAGGAACAGTGAGGAAATTGTTAGAGTGAGGAGGAGAGCTCCACCTATAACCTGACCACAGTTAATCATATTTTCCGTGGAATACATTTCATTGGCGCAATTCATTTTAATGTTATTGGGAATTTAGAACCACATCAACAAATGAAGACAATTACGATGCATGGAAAGTGATTATAAACTGAATCAATTAAGCCTCATTCTTGTTTGTATTTAGGGAATTTGATAAAATATATTTTATAAGACGTTGCATTAGCATGTTTTTGACCTTAACAAAAAAAAAAACTCCAACCAAAATGTTGTGTTGCCCAATGAAAGTGGCACCTTAACAAACAATTAAAAGCTGTGTATTATGTGCTGGTGAAATTGATCTTCTGCATCATTCAGCTTTGATCCAATATGTATTGTGGAAACTTAAAAAATATATATATTTCAAACTAAATGAATGGCTATAATCTCTCTCTGGTAGCTTAGAGCTGGTATGCAAGTCAGTAAGTAGTTACCATAGTGCAGTCAAACAACTCACTTTCAAATGTTTATTGCAGCATTACAACAGATTTAGTGTTTGGTGTCTAGGCTCCAAATTAATCACTCCCCCATATGATTAAACAGGAATGATGGGAGTGATGAGAAATTACTTGTAACCCCCTGTCGTAGCCTACAGGTGGATGCTGAGGTGGTGGAGGAGCTGAAGCAACTGGTAGCAATATTGCAGCAGCAGTGCCAGCAAAGGGGATGATGGGAACTTTCTCTCTGCTTAAATTGACCACTTGATAAGGTGGGTGTGTATTATAGGTCGTTGTGGAGAGTGAGGTATGTCACATGAGTTGAGCAGCCCAGCTCGAGTTGGCTGCCTGAACTATCTGAAATACAATCTGAAGTTTCCAAGAGACTTTTGTTGGGAAACCTTTTAGGCAAAACGTTCAGTTTCTTTGGTTTTACCTGAACGGCATACTAGACTATTGGTTTATAAATTTAAGGAGGGCCACCCTTTCACAGGTTTTCACATGCACCAAAATGCACATAGTGCCCTGCAGAGGGAGATGACTCGTCTCAAATATCCAGAAATAATGCCAAAATATCCTGGATGCTGGTGCTATTTCACTTTTGACATTTCATTTCAATCAGGAGGGACTCATAAAGAAACGACTGAGAGAGCAAATTGGAATAAAATTATTGTTGAAAATTATTGTAAAATAGTCATGTACGCTTGGACCCAGGCAGGAGGTAGAACCCAGGGAGCAGTCTTACAAGATCACAGCTCCTGATTTGAAGGAGACTTCCCCCTGAGCCCAGACACCGGTGGTGATGATGAGGGATAAAAAATGGAGTTCAAACGTCTATGATTGGCCTCTGGATGATGCTTAGAGCACATGACCAGGAGTCCAGGATTGAGTTGGTGCAGGGGTGGACGTGGGTTGATCAGTATTGCCATGCTGGTGGAAATGTAGAGGGGGAACTGTGCATGTATGTGTGCAAGTGACTTAGGAGACCTGCGCGACGAGATACTCTTCCTGACTGATTTTCGTTAAGCTTCATTTGGAGCCAGAGTCTGTGACTAGTGATCCTGGTGGGGAAATGGGATATAAAAGTTCCCAATGATGCACCTAATCCACCAGTAATATGTCACTGTTTAGTATAAAATAAATACCAGGACATAAATCCGTCTGATAAGAACTGACTGAAATGAGAGAAACTATCATAGAAAAACATTTGAACCTTAACTTTTTAGTTTGGCCCATGTCCCATCTGCTTTTTATTTCCAGTATCTTATATGAAAAGTAGTTGTTTGCTGCTTTATTAATATTTAAAATTGTCTATCCATAAAATAATTGATACACACAGATCCAAACATCTCTCTGTCGTAACTTAACCAAATAAATTGTACATACATGGAGACAAATTTGCTCTCCTAATTGATTTCAGTTTCAAAAGCACTGTATGAATAGTAACAAGACATCAGCTGAGAGGAGTGGACCTTTTCATTTTGACAAACTTAGTTGAAATCAACTTTAAATTAAGATTTAAAACTTATTCATTTGATTCAACAGTTTTGAATAATATTAACGGAGAGAGCTGATTTCTTACCAATCTTGCAAATGCTCACACCTCCAGGTTCCGGACACCAAATAATGAGGAGGTCACAGAAACTGTCATCCAGGCAATAGCTGTCGCTGTCCTGGAGTGAATGCAGCTCATAAGAAGTAAAGATTATAGAAGCTGGGAAATGGGGAAACATTTAGCTGTATGCAGAGAAGAAGAGAGAAATAAATGCAGATTATGTTCTCATAAGATCACTAATTAAGGCTGTAAACGTTAACGCGTTAACGCTTGCGATTAATCTGGAAACCTTAAAGCGTAATTTTTTTTTAACGCAAATTAATCACATCACCAAGTCTGACCACAATTTCATGCCGTAGTCCTCCAGCGTGGAATTTTACCTGCCTGTGGGTGAAGAAGTAGAAGTGATGAGTGAGGAGATGGGCCCCGGTGTGCTTAATGGCAAATGTAGATAAAAAAAGCTTCCGAATGGGAGTTTAGATAAAACTAAAGTTATGTGTACATAGTGCAGTGATGAAGTCTCTTCCATCGTAGTACAACGTGTCTGAAGTAACATCTTCGTGCAAAGCACATCTTTGCTAACACAGACGCTAACACCGAGAGGAGATCAAGCCGTGCTCGTCAAGCTACACTGGCGGAGTGCAGCAGAGCCGGTGCTCTGTCAACACGACGAAAACAACTAAGCTAACTAATGCTATCGCTAAATGGGTTGCAATAGACTGCAGACCAATCAACATAGCTGAAGACAAGGGGCTTCCAGACATTACCCAGATCGTCTCAGGGGACTCATCCTACAAACCGCCTTCGAGGGGAACCATTGTCCCAATAATCCCTGAACTCTATGGAAGTGAAAAGGAAATGAAAGTGGAGCAGCTGGCACGAGCTTCATTTATTGCACTGACAGGAGACCACTGGATATCAGTAAGCAACCATAACTACCTCGGCATAACAGCTCATCTAATAGATAAAGTTCACAAGTATCAAGTCATGTTATTCATTGTAGAGTTTGAAAAGGGACTGTTTACTTGTCTCTTCAAAGACACCATGGCATTCATTTTCTTGTTAAACCTTAAGCCAACTCAATGTAAAAGTCATGTGGGTAAAATGTCATTTTACAAATTATTTACACGTAAGCAGTTATTTTTGTACTTGATGTGGTTGTCTACTAATTAAGTTTGAATTTTATGGGTGTTGTTGCTCAGTGAAGATACTTTGTTTGTTGCTCAAAGATATTCTAATTGCCTGAGATGTAAAATAAAGTAAAAAAAAAGGCCTAACCAGTTTGTTATACATCTCTTTTTTTAAACACCGTACTTGTAAACAGTATTAAATAATATTTAATTGTTTAATCATGATTGATCACAGCCTATTGACGTGATTAACTTGATTCATTTTTTTATCGATTAACAGCACTATCACTAATACATTTAGATTGTGTGAACAGAACCAATTTAAAGTTGTCTCTTTCTTTCTGCTCACTTCCCTTTTCTCTGTTCACTTCTCTCTCCACTCCCCTCTTTCTGTTTTCTTTGTCTCTCTTGCTGTCCCTCTTTCCACACAGGACTGTTCTCGTTGTTATCACTCTGGTACCAGGCCTCGGGAGTTGAATTTGTTTGTCTTCTGCCCGAGGTACACTGCTACAAAAAGGTTCATTCTGATTTTAATTAAATCTGTTCTGGTGTAAACGGGTGATCTGGAAAACCAGGTAAAATTGTATCCAGGTCAACCCTGACTCCTGCTCTGCTTCCTCTCTCTGTGATGTCTGCCCTCTCTCTCCTCTCCACCCTATTTCGTTCTCCTCCTCTAACCAAATCAAGCAGATAATGGCCACCACTAATAGGAATACGGAAAGAATGAGTTGTAGAGTGCTGATGGTCAAGACGATTCATTCTGAAAGTCAAAATCGCGCAAAACAATCTACTGCTAATGATCATTTATGTTATCTATTTACCAAAACCGACCACAGGACATGTGGGAAAATCAACATTGAGGATTTTGAATTAAATTTAAATAAAAAGTGGCAAAAAGGTGATTCAGATAAGGAAACTCCTGAAGTTTGCTGACGACACAACCCTACTTGGATTAATCTCCAATGGGGATGAGGCCGCCTACAGGGAGGAAGTTAACAGCCTGGCTTCCTGGTGCAGCCAGAACCACACGGAGCTGAACACTTTGAAAACTGTAGAGATTGTAGCAGACTTTAGGAGGAGCCCAGACCAAACAGCCCCCCTCACAATGTGCAACTCCCCAGTTAAAACAGTGGAGTCTTTCAGATTCCTGGGGACTATCATTGCACAGGACCTGATGTGGACGGAAAACATCACCTCCACCATCAAGAAAGCCCAGCAGAGGATGTTCTTCCTGCGGCAACTGAAGAAATTCAACATGCCGTGGAAAGTGATGGTTGAGTTCTACACAGCCATCATTGAGTCCATCCTCACCTCATCTATCACCGTCTGGTTTGCTGCTTCCACTGCGAAGGACAAGGGCAGACTGCAGCGGATCATTCGGTCAGCCGAGAAGGTCATCGGCTGTGACCTGCCGGCTCTCCTAGACCTGTTCCACTCCAGGACCAGAAGGAGAGCCCGCAAGATCATTGCTGATCCTTCCCATCCCGGTCACCACCTATTCCAGAGACTCCCGTCTGGAAAAGGTTCCGGGCCATCAGCACTAAAACAATCTGAACAGTTGTTCCCCATGGCAGTGGGGCTCACAAACAAGCCCCCTGCATCACACTGACTCAGCATCACACTGACTCTGCTCCCCCCCCCCAACCCTTGCATATAATTTATAATTTATATATTATTGGCACTATCACCAATCTCTGCACCTTAGCACCGCACGTGCCCATAACTCATTGAGTTAATCGATTTAATGGTTATCAATATTTTTTTTGCAAACTTATATGAAACTGCAAGGTATGCACAATTATGTAGGTCAGTGCAAAACTTTTAGCTGTAAGTGTAGATGGTGGATAATTTAATTATATTAGAATTTTGGATTCTGTTGCTTTCCAGAAGCAGCAAACTTCCAGAAATATGGGACATTCATATTTTTCTTTTTTTCCAGGCAAAAAAAATATTGTCCTCCACAAAAACTAACATGGTGCTTCAGCATAAATAATACAGTTTACAATATTGGCTGTTTTATTTTTTTAAGTTGAACAGTTTTTCCACAAATTCAATGTTACTATCAAGTATCAGGGCTGGGTGCACTAAGATGTGCATGGACGAAGAGTGGTGCTCCAATCATGAGAAACTTCATTTAAAGAATTAACTAAATGTATTGCCAAGCACAATTAGAAGTGAAAGTGGTGTGATTATAAATGAGTGTATTTGGTGCTTGGACTCCTTGGAATGTCATCAAGGCTGAAAGGGTCAGCGCTCTATAGACATTTGCTTTGGTTGATAGGATCGAGATAATGTTGCGGATCCGTGATGATGACTGTACTCAGCTGGTCTCTACCAGAGAAAAGTCTGTGGGGATGGGGAAGAGGAGGGTCGCAGCGAAATGACAGTTTGACGACATGATTGGCCGATTGAGATCATGGCCAAATCTGAGTGGATTACTGTTAACACCCAACAGTCAGGTGATTCGAGCAGGCGGTGGGCGCACTTACCAGGGGGGGCGCAATGTCACAGACAAAGTGGCGAAATGCTAGGGACTGGACTGACACAAACAAATCAAATACTGTTTTGTTCCTGATTCACCAATCAAAAGAGGAGTGTTATCATTTGAACACTAGTTGCACGTACGCTTCCGAGTATAAAAGTAACTGCAGGCATGGTCATCGCTCACCCTCACTGAGACGACACCCAGGGGCGGTTCTGGCTAATTGGAGGCCCTGGGCAAAGAACAATTTTGAGGCCCCCCCCCCAAAAAAAAAAAAAAAATCTATTTTGACTATGTGCGTGTGTATGTGTGTGAGAGAGAGAGAGAAAGAGAAAGGGAGAGAAAGTGATTAAATAAGTGTGTGTGAAATGGAGACTTGTCTGTGTGAGTGTGTGTGAGAAAGGGAGACATGTGAGTGAGTGAGTTAGTGTTTGTGTCATACTAACCCAGGGGTAGTCAACCTTTACTATCGAAAGAGCCATTTTGCCCCCTTTTCCCCCAAATTAAATCTGCCTGGAGCCAAACAAATATTTGATAACACAGGTTATAAAGTTATATATATAGTTATACAATATATATAAAAACTATAGTTTGTTGCATTTATTAAATTATAGAACGACAATAAAAAAACTGTTTAACTGGTATTTTAACCTGTTACAAAAAAGGAAAACACCAAACTTATGAAGAGGAGAACATAATACATGTGTTGGCCTACTTTGAATTAAATGAAACACAGAACTCTGCTTTTTTTGCTCATCTCCAGCTTGGTACTTTTCAGCAGATGCTGTGTGCTCGCTCTGGAAATGTCTTTCAACATGACATTTCTTATTGTTTGCTAATTCCTCGCCACATATCAAGCATACAGGTGTATGACAATGTATGGTGAATTGTCATACACCTGCATCGTTGCATCGTTGGCAGTGAAAGTAAATTAATCTGTCCACGCAGAATTAAACTCTCTATTTACCTCATCTTCCATCCAGTCTGCATCTGAGAGCTCTGGGCTGTCCTTGCCTTTCTTTTCACAAAACTCTTGAATCTCTGCTCTCAGGTCCCATACTGTTTTAAGCACTTTGTCCAGACTGAGCCATCTGACAGCTGTGTGGTAGCCTATGTCCCCATGTTCAGTCTCATGCTCCTCCAAAAGTGCAACAAACTGTCTATGATTCAGCTCCTGCCCTGATAAAGTTAACTAATTTAGTTACAACATCAGTAACATGATTCATTTTTAGCACTGACTTACACAACACCTCCTGATGTATAATACACAGGGTTCATACACATTTTTAACCCATGGATTTCCATGACTTTTCCATGACTTTCAATATCTTTAAACCAACTTTCCATGACTAAACATTTTGTGAGATCTCAGTGTATATATGCAAAAGAGACTAAATTTAGTATTTAAGATAACAATGAGAATTTCAAAGCATACAGTAAACCTTGAATTACACAAATGAGTGAGACAATAGTTTGATTGACGTCTGTTGTAACACATGGCATGTACTTTTCCATTTGTAGCCAAGCATGGTTAAATCTACACTTCCCTGGGGTCGTGCATTATCTCACCTGCTTCCCCACCGAACATTTCAATTAGTATGAGATAGTATGCCTACTTATATTTTGAGCGTATTTCTTTTTAAAGCATTTTAATTAATTAAAACTCAGCGTAAATGAACGACATGAAAATATGAATATAACAAATCTCCATGACTTCTCCAAAACTTTTGGAATTTTTTTCAAGCACTTTTCCAGGACTGGAAAATAAACATTTAACAATTCCATGACTCTTCCAGGTTTTTCATGACCGATGTCCTCGATCCTTCTCGTTACGTTTCGTCCGTAAGAGTCTTACCGTGCTTTGTCCCGTAGTGGCGGTTCAAATTGCAATCCTTAAAAACAGCGATCTTTTCTCCACAAACTAAGCACACGGCTTTCCCATTGACTTCAGTAAATAAATACTTAGCAGTCCATGTCTCGTTAAAAACTCTATCTTTCTTCTCTTAACGTGGGCTGACATTTTTGCGGACTTTAACAGCTAACTCACATCTCTTCTTAACTCCGTTCGCCAACACATCATCCGCTCGCGGCATTCAGGATGTACGTCAGGTAAATGTTAAAAAAAGGCACCTTCAAAATAAAAGAAATGTATTCTCTGCATGAATTTCATGTGATTCCTAATATTCCGTTGACCTCACGCGGGCCGGTCACAGACAGCCAAAGGGCCGGATGCGGCCCGGGGGCCGTACAATGCCCAGGTCTGCTGTACAGTGTTGTGCAGGCGAGTGTGTGCGTCTGTGTCCCCAGTCATCACACACACACAGGCCCCGGGGCCCCGCCCTCTCACATTCGCTCAGAGACACAGAGTGAGATCAGAGCTCGTTCCTGTTAAGCAGCCGGTCAGTGACAAACAAGACACAGTGTTCAAAAACCAAGTTGAAAAGAAAGTACGATGAAGCCTTTCTTGCTATTGGGTTCATATTGAATGAAGGAGGACATGAGGAGTGATTTATTTGAAAAATAAAGAAAAAAATCATAAATACGACGAGGCCCCCTGGTGGCCGAGGCCCTGGGCAACTGCCCGACTTGCCCAATGGGACGCGCCGCGCCTGACGACACCCTGCAGAGTTTGTTCGATTGCTCTTGTTTCCTCTGTTATTCAGATATTCATTGCTTTATAAACAGTATTTGTAAAGACTCACTCCTTCCTTAGTAATATCTTCCTGCACTTGCAGCAGACCTATTCGTAGCCTGATCTAAGGAGTAATTTGCTCCACAGTCTTTTTTAGAAAGCTCATAGCCCCAAGCTAGCCTTCTAGCTAGCTAAGTTCTTCCAACTGCAGCTAGTCCTTTTCTCCCTAACAACTGCCTTTATTTCTTCAACCAGCCACATTGTTTTAGCAAATCAGCACTTGAATACTATTCTGTGCTGTCCCTGTCTACATTGTGTACTGTTCGTTTTTTAGGAACCATTGCCTAGCACAGCCTTATTCATTATTCGTGTGCAAGTCGCTCACAGCCACACATACAAACAAACTCACAAGGCAAACCTGATGTGGCCACAATAACCATACTGGGAGAGAAACTGCTGGATATAGTCTTTTTAGTGACACAATCTACCCTAAAGGGTCATGTGAGCACCGCTGGGCCTGTATCTCAGAATAGTGTGATTTGCTCTTTTGGCAACACACTTCCTCAGATTTTTGCTCAGGCTCTTGACGTTCCAGATGAGGTCAAGCTGGTCAGCTCGGAGAAGTTGACAAGGTTGATTGCTAAAGAGATTGCAGAGAGTGTCAACTCTGTCCTTTCCATGAGAGTGGACAGTGTGAGGGAAACTATTCCTCGTATCAGACCTCCAAAAAGACTACAATGTATGATTCACAGGCCGGCAAAATTATCAAAGGACTCATGAGGAATCTGAAACGTATGTGTGCACCTTTTAAGAGCAGAAAGAAGGTAAGCCGGTCATCATCCTCATCCCGGAAGACAATCTCAGAAGACAGAGAGAGTTTTTTGTGCGCAACATCCAAAGTGTACAGGAGATCATTAAGGATGAGGTCTCTCAGTTCACCGAATCTTCTTCTGATGAAATTTCTGATTATGAGCAGTTGGAATCTGGCTCCACTCTGGAGATTAAGAATGTTGCAGATGACGCTGCTGAGGTGAATGTGGATGAAATCATGTCGCAAAACCAAGATGATCTAGAAACAGCCCAAAGCACACCCTCTCTGAAGAAAGTGCGTGGAAGGATTAAGACATGCGCTGCAAACCAGTTTGCCCAAGTGTCCATTAGTCATATTGTGGAGGGACTGAATAACAAGTACTTTGACAGCCCTGACAACCCAGCCTTTGACAAGGTTTTAAGTAGGCAGTCAATGCAGTCTGTCATGAGTGATAGCAACGCTCTGCTTCCAACAGTAGTTGGTGAGATACAGCAGGGGCAGAATGTGTCTCAATGGAATGATGGTATTTTCAGTGGTGAAACCCTTGAGTTAACCAATGAGCTGAAAAATATCCTCAACAATCACATTGATAAGATGAGACCCAAGATCCTCTCACAACCAAAGCGCATAAGCATAATGGTTTTACCGCCATGTCCTATCATATCAGCTGACATCCTTGCCATGGTGTGGTGTTTCCTTGGAGTAATGAGGTGGTAGCTTCACACACAACACAAAACAAAAAGAATCCATCTTTTCCGACACCTCATCACCCGGAACAGTCCCTGTTTGATTTCTGGCAGGATAATGGAGCAGGATTCAGTTATCTTCACGTGTATTGGAGATTCACTGCTGCTGTAAATCTGGAACTCAGTCTTTCCCCATTAATACACAAGTCACGCAATGAAAGAGAGTGTGATCATTCCCCCGCTGCACTCTGACTCTTTTCTCTATCCTGAATCTTTTACTTGCTCCGTCTCATCTCAATCACTAGATATAACTCTACCTACAGAGAGACCCTGAGGGTATTTGCTGTCCATTGCGAAACATAAAGCCTCATGGTCCATGTGTGAATACCAATCACCAGGGTTCCCGTCCTGGTTCCTTGACGCTCACCCTTCTCACCTTTATTTCTTTCTTTGGGTTCTTTAAAAAAACAACCATATCCTAACTATCTCCATCTGCTACATCTACGTAGAGCCACGCTAATGACCTCAAATCAAATCAAAGTTTATTGTCACACCTATCAGCTTTCCTAAGCTACATCATGCTCACTTGTCACTGTCTCAAGCTCGACGCTCATACACAAACATTGTGACGTTCCTGCCACTGAACCAAAATTAGATGGTGCTTTAAAATCTAACTGCACCAATTTGAGTGCAGCAAGTAATTTTACCAAATGACATTTCAACAGTCTGCCGTTGTAATGATGCTTTTGTTTTTCATTTAGTATAGATAAAATAATGTACAGCACAAGTGGAGATGTAAATGGATGTGATCCCTTTAGAGCATTTTAGCTCACAACTGATTCATACCTCTAAAGATGCAGTAGAGTAGGAGACCATTAAAGAAGTCACAAATGTTAAATCTGTTCAATAATACAAGGTGTAAGATGTAAAGTAAAGTAGTGCACTTAATATGCACAGTAAGTGCTAGTTATTAGGGTATTAGAGGTGTGAGATGACGAACTCTCTGAAGAAACTTGTCTTCAAGAGGTTCTTGAAGATAGAGACGGACACTTCTGCGCTGATGGGGTCTGACAGCTCATTCCACCATCAAAGAACCACAGACGAGAGCAGCCTGGACTGTGATTGATCTGTGTGCAGAGATGGCAGAGGGCATACCTTGGAGAGGCACCGTGGCCAAGAAGGAGAATTAGTCCACGTGGTTGAGTTCAAGAAGATTATTGCAGGAGTAGAAGTTATTCTATTGGCAAGTAGTCAAACCAAGACAGTACTGTGCTCATCAGTGTGCATCAGTGTTAGGAGTTTTGCCCAGGGTCAAGTGAAAGCTTTTTGAGCATCGGTGTTAGGAATTTACCCCACGTGAGATTGATCGGAAACACTGGTGACAGATAAGGCTTAGAGGAGGTTGGTGGAAATGGGGTCCAGCAATAATGTAGTGTACCTGGTCGTGAGTGAGGGGGACGGGGGAGAGGGAAGTGACACTCTATTGAAAAAAGAGACTGGTGAAGTACACGCAGTACTGCAACCTGCAACAGCATCTTTTTGCATCTAAGAGATTTGAATGATCTCTATCAATATTCTGTCAGAAATATTCTGTTTTAATGTACTCGCTGAAATTTCCTTAGAACAGGATAGTGATTGCTGACGAATACTTTATTTCTTAAACACTGAGGCAGGAAGAAACTAATTGAGAGCTCCAAAAGTCGTTTTTTATTGTAAACTGGGAAGTGATGGTTCAGCAAGTGACGATGATGGGTTGAGTTTGTCTGGTGCCATTAAATATATGGGCCGATCAGAATTGGAGTGTCTTCTGGATTTTATTGGCGAATATCTCTTTCATATTTAAATATTAATACCATTTAATAACTTCAGATAATGTCTAGGTTTCTTGATAGAACCACCGTTAAAAAATGTAACAGATTCACTGATTAATTCAAAATGGCGGCTGGGAGGTGAAGCAACTAAGATGGCATACTCGGATAGGTATTTTCCTTTCTTTATATTCGACATGATTCTTGACAGTGAAGACATGTACCAGTTGTTGTGTTTAGTTCAACCTGACCGTAACCTTACATGGGATACAGCCTGAAGAAAATGTTAGTCTTTGATTTCACATTATTTTCTTTTATCAAAACAAAGTTCCTGTAATAGGGATTTTTTTTCTAATTTGCTTCCCGTTTTTCTTTTCATTGCAAAGTGGTGTGGGTCTATTGGCAAGTTCATCCTCATGTTTAATATCTGACCCAGGCTTTAACTGGTATGGAGGAACTAAGGCCATTGTTACTGGGACTATAGCTGATCAGAAAATCTTTTGATATGGAGCATGAATTTGTCACCATCTCTGAATCTGTTGGTGCAGTTGAGAATATGCCTATTCCTCGAAAGTATAATTATTAGAAAGCCTTGATAGAAAACACACCCTGTTTCGGGCACAGAACTGAAAAAGCCAATGCCATGATTTTCATACTCGCAGCAGGAAGTTACTCTTGGTTCACGGTTTATCAGACTGCCCCAGGAGAATCCCTTCAGGCATTTTCTCATCTTCCTTCACATCTTTTTTGACACTTTTTTTCAGCTGAACATTGCCTTACTATACACTGTGTCCCCCAATGACTACAGGAGGAATTGAAATCCCTTGCTGACAATAAGATAGAGAAAAAACTAATTGGATGTTAACAGGGTTTCTAAAGATTTTAGTACGACAGGATGAATAAAACATAAACCTGCTGTTTACCCAAACTACCGCACCAATGCGGACTGAGGTATATAGATTTGACTTGCTAGGAATTATAGGAAAACCTTTGCTGAATGTTCCTCTTTTGCTCCCGACACTGACAGTCATATACGTATTTGCCTACAAGCCTTGGGCTGACTGTGCTCGTCTGTAGAGCACTTTGCTGCCAGCAGCTGGTGGGGACGGATATCTCACATGTCGGTCCTGACTGATGGGCAGCTCTTAGCCAAACCACATGGGGCTTCTCAGTGTTGATTGCAGCCTGACAGACACAGACCAGGGTAATGGAGAGTTAGTTGTGTCAATCGACACCAAGCAGACCCTCCCACTGCTCCACCCTCTGCTACAAAACCAAGTCAGTGTGTGTTTGTGTCATATATGTGAACAGCTTATGCATATATACACATTATTGTGTTTGGTGTTACTAACGGCAGGGGTTGTGGTCTGAGAAGTAACTTATATGCAGCAGTGAAAGGAGTTAGTTACTTTAATCTACAGTTTGGTCTACTCCATCACATGTTATTAAAGAATTAGTTATTTTTACCACCATTGTTTAATTTTTAATTGTTTATTGCACTTCTTTTGCTGTGAAAAAAACATGTTAGAGAAGCTATTGGGTGGAATGTTATGAAATGTGGTATTGCTGGTTCCCAGGAGACTTTGATGATTAGTGCTGTCACATTTTGTATTTCAGACTGATTGAAACTACCATGTATTTTAATTTGAACAAAATAGTGCAATGCACCACCCACTCTATAGAACCATATGTTTTGACACTTCCAAAACTTTCCATAAACTGACAGAAAATAAACAAATATTTCCGTTTAGGATTCAGAATGCCTATAAAGTATTAAAACAAATATTGACAGCTTCAATTAATTTGTGTTGCTTTTCTTTTTTTGCGGTAAAATCTAAACTTTGTGGTTAATGGAGACACTGAAGTTTCTAGAATGCACAATACCTTCCAAATTAGAGCTTATCCCATTGATCTGTTCCACTATGACTACCATGTACCCAGGGGTATGCTGGGACCTGTCCCTTCCAAGGTCAAGTCCTCTATCCAGAGGGGAAGGTTTTCACATTATGTGAAAGATTATGTGGACTCTTAGGTCACATGACCGAGGGGGGAATGAGCGTATATGGGACTTTGTATATATGTACCAAATATTCTGCCACAGATGGAATCTGAACATTACGTGGGGAAGGTGTTTACGGTCCAATTGATAAACATAAAGCCATATTTGGTAACCCAGCTGAGGAGTAGTTAAGGTTAAAAAAGGAGGCTAGATTGGCAACTGGAAAAGGGCAGAGATAAACAGCTTTAACACAACAAACTCAGGAAATACTCTCCCGCCACCAAAAGGTCACCGACTCTCATGACATCTAAGGCAACCCCACTTACATTTTATTAGTTACATGTCTGCTCGTGTAACCCTAAATGTCTCCACCTGTAAACAACATACACTAGTAATTGGGGAACCTGTCTTCTAAATTCTTAGATTGTCACTGCTAGCCATTATTCCCTGTCTACCCATAGAGGCTAATCAGCTTCAGGTTCTGGCATCGTATACTGTTTGGAGAAACAGAGAACCAAGATAAAGACTCCACCACCATGTTTTAGCGACACTTATCCATGTCGGCATAAATAAGGATAGGATGAAGCAGTCTGAGAACAGAAAGCCAAGTAAGGATGTTTTAGTTTTCCAGAGAGATGAGTCGGCATTGATTAATTACTTCACTGAATCACTGGCTGGCTCATCACTGCAGCGAGCAGGGATTAAGTTCTGTTGACAACCGGCCTTCTTTCTGGGACAGCTCCAACCTGAAAGCGTGAGGCCCTGATCCTGCTGAAGTACACACTGCTATTTTCTGAGAAATATAGACAGGGGTTTAAGCCATGTTTGATATTACAGAGTTAGCGTTTGGCAAGCCACAAGTAATTAGAGAGCCTGCTTGACTTATAGGTAGTGAAGCTTTGGAATCCAGTAGTTTAGCCAACATCACTAGCCAGGGATATCCTCAGAGTGCAGACTGTCAGGCTCAGAGCCATAACTTAAATACTGAGACTGTCTCCCTCCCCAGCAAATTAAATCGTAAGTTCCATAAATATGTGCATCACAAAGAAAGAATTATCTTCCCAACCAGTGGTGTTAGTGATGTGTAGCACAGAAGACTTGATATGATCTCTCAAAAAAGGTAAGGGAGATGACAATTGCATGTTTATATTGTTGCATATGTAAACCAGTTAAACGTTGTACTAGATGCCTTGTTACCATTAATACATCTAATAAATACAATAATAATAATGACTTGCATATATATAGCGCCTTTCACAGGACCGGAGGGCGCTTTACATATGTCTGTGAGTACAAAACAGAAGAGAAAAGACAAAAGTAATAGCACAAAACAAGATAGAAATAAACAGCAGGGTGGAGCATTAACTGAGCTCAAAGGCCTAAGTGAACAGGTGGTGCCTGAGGAGTCTTTTAAAGATGTCTAGAGATAGAGCATTGCAGATTTATGCGAGGAGAGAGTTCCAGAGGGTGCGACACAGAAGGTTCTGTCTCCAAAAGTTCACTGTTTGGTGTTGGGGATGGAGATTAAACCTGTGTTTTAGGACCGCAGCCTTCTGAACGGAGTGCAGTGGTGGGGGAGGTCAGTTAGATATAGTGGGGCTAGGGTATGAAGGGATTTTTGGGTTTATAGCGGGGAGCCTGAAAAAAACAGTAAGTTCAGGGGTATCTGGTTGGTGGGGTTGGGGTGTGTTAAAGAACTTCCTTGTATGAGCGCAGATGGTCTCTGAAGGCCTCCAGGTGGACAGTGAGGCCAGATCTTTTATAGAGCCGCTCCAGTTGACAACCAGAGGCCTGCATGGCGCGAAGTTCAGCTGTGAACCTGGGGGTGGTGCAGGTGTAGGAGAAAGTTCTGGTTTTGAGGGGGGGAAAAGGTCGACACAGAGGGATAGAGCAGTGTTGTAGTGGGTGACCAGGTCATCAACCATGGTGCTGGGGGGAATCTAAGGCCAGGTGTTTAGCCAGTAGGTTTTCCAGGGCTGGTGAACCCACCATCTTGAGTTTTTTAAATGTGATAGGAACATTACATATAAGCCAATTACTGAAGACATTCAAAGACCTTTAAATTTGGTTTCAGAAATATCAGATCCTCATCTGCTGAGGCCTCATTGACTCATTATTTCATTCTTCTTAAACTAAATGTGCTCGTACCATTATATGAAGCTTCCCCACCCAAGTTTTGCCATCATCTACTTTTAACTCATCTGAGGCTTTTTTGGTATTATAATTATGTCCAACAAGTAAATATAACTCCAGTATTTGCTCTCCTTTAAGCCCTATTTTGGTCTTTACCAGCTTTTTTTAGAAAATACTGGGCTCTTCAGGTGCTAAATGATCAACTATCAACTCCCATAGTCATCCTGAAAACATTCTACCGGGGCACCATTGAAAGCATCCTGTCCAGCTGCATCACTGTGTGGGGCAGTAGCTGCACTGCACACAGCAGGAAAAGACTGCAACGCATAGTCAACACAGCTGGTAAGATCATTGGTGCCCCACTCCCTTCCGTGCAAGACACTTACACCACCCGCCTCACCCGGAAAGCCACCTCGATTGTGAGTGACACCAGCCACCCCGCACACGGTCTGTTCAGCCTCCTACCCTCTGGAAGAAGGTATAGGAGCCTCCGTTGCCGCACCACCAGACTCGGAAATAGTTTCATACACCAAGCTGTCAGGAAGCTAAATTCTCTCCCCTCACTCCCCCCAGCCATATCCTCTAGTCTGACTGGAGGCTGAAATCCCCCCCCAAAAAACTAAAAACACTCAGGACTCTGCAACAAACTGTCTCTTGTACTTCTTGTACTGTTTGCACTTTATCACTTAATCACTACGTTTAAACGTTAGAGAACCTTATGCTGCTGTACTAAAAAATCTGTATGTTTACTTCTGCAACAAACTGTCTCTTGTACTGTTTGCACTTTATCACTTTAATCACTACGTTTACACTTTTAGAGAACCTTATGCGGCTGTACTAGAAAATGATGTATGTTTACTTAGTATTAGGAAATGTCTTGTGTTATCTGTTGTGCCTGTGCACTTTATATGTATCACTGTGGGAGAGTGGGAAACGTCGTATCGATTCCTTGTATGTTCTGAACATTTTAAGAAATTGACAATAAAGCTACTTTATCTCTTATCTTTATCATGCAAAACAGTTAGTTGATTACCAGTTGGTTAATAATAGTTGCCTGCTGCTGCTTAAAACCAGGTTGATGATAGCTCTGTGAGACTGAACCAAAAATGTAAAAGTGTGGAACCTATTCAATGAGCTCAGAAGGTGCTAAAAGGGAGGTGTAGGGCTAAGTGGAACTCTCAGGTGAATTTGCCACTTTTAATGAAAAGGGTTGAAATGTGTGACACAAAAATTTCCTTTCATATTGATTGGTGCAGCTTGTTCGCTCAGTCCATAGTGTCTACAATTACAAATATAAAACCACATTGTAATAAACAGTGAGCCTTTAACACTGTGACCCTCACCTGTCATGCTAGCAGGGAGACATTTCTTTTTCAAAGTTGGGTGGGACACACAACACTGTATTTAAACTAAGAAGGAAGTAATCTTCTCAATCTCATAAAAAAACATTATCAAACAACGTAACCTCTTGGGACCAGCGGAGTATGTCAGAGGAGATCAGTATCCAGCATCTGTTGGCAGAGAGATAACACTCCAAGGCTGTCTTGATTTAGTAGATGCTGCTGATGCATCAATTCATATCTTGTGCTTATCTGTGGATCATACATTAATGGATGAGACGGCCATTATCTCCACATGTCTGCTCGCACCCACTTTAACAGGAAAAATAAGGTTCCA
Source organism: Pleuronectes platessa (assembly GCF_947347685.1). Classification (NCBI taxonomy): domain Eukaryota; kingdom Metazoa; phylum Chordata; class Actinopteri; order Pleuronectiformes; family Pleuronectidae; genus Pleuronectes; species Pleuronectes platessa. The sequence continues at coordinate 17,567,453 of NC_070646.1, read as the reverse complement.
GCCATATTCTGTCTCTCTCTTTCTCACTCGCTCTTAACTCCTCTCAACTTTTTACCTTCCAAAATATTGTTTTTATGCACTGCTTCCTCATTTGCTGCTAAATTTCCATATCATCATATTATATATTTTTATAAGTGTTTGTACCCCTCTTTGTCATCCTCTAATCCCACTCTGCTTTCTATCTGAGCTCAAGAATCATCTTCCGCGACTCGTCAGTGTTCCTGGAACCCTGCTTTGCTACTCCTGGGGCAAGATGCACAGGATTCTATGGAGATTCAAGACTAAATTGTGTGTGTAGACAGAAGCAGAAATATAAATAACCTCTTTTAATCATATTTATATATTTGTGCATATGCATGGTTCTATTTTATGAAAATCAATCATTGGCACATACGCATGTCCAGACAACTGCCTGTTTAAGCACTGAAGTTCTCCATGAGGCTATTGTTTCATCTCTATTATTATTCATTCAAAATAAAAGTATTCCACAATAATTAAATTGTTAACACAAATCATTATGCATTCCTTGAAAATACAATTTTAAGAAATGTAAGGAAATTATGCCTTTTTACCTTAAATTACATTTGTTTTGAATAGAGATTACCAGTGCAACATGGTCTTCGATAGGAGGTGTTAAGTAATAGCTAGTATGTAGTTTAGATGTTACTTTTCAAACTTTACCAAGTCTGTTCATAATCAATATGTTCAAGTTATAGACATAGTTAGTTAACCCTGTTGACTGATGGTTCCAGACGGCTTGTGAAACACGTGTCTTTACCACATGTAACCCCAAACAGGTTCAGTGCCTCTCCCAGAGTTGGTTCTGAGGAAATGAATTTGGATTGATTGGATATGACTTGAAAAACGTGGGCAAAACCAAGCCACAAGATGGAAGTAGCTGCCTACAGAGCACGGCAGGGTTGTGTTGAGGAACAGATCTGGGAAAGGCTACAAATTGTTCTGCCCCATCATTTTCAATTGAACTCCTTTAGAGCAACAAGAAGTCTAGAGCTGGCTGCCTGGCTAAACGTAGGAACTTGGGGAAGATGGGCCTTGGTAAAAGAAGTGATCGAGAACCAATTGGTCACTCTGTGTGAACTCTGGAGAGCCTGTGTGGAGATCTTTGTCATGTATGATCTTTGCCTAGTTCTCGATTTGATGTGGCAGAATGATCCACGTGTTATCTCACTTGAGATAACACGTAACACGGATGAACAAAAAAATGCTGTATTTATATGGTCTTTTACCAGAATTTGATTTCATTGTTAAAAAGGTTTTATCCATGTTCCGAAGAATGTTTGAAGGGGCACACAGTATGTATATGTCGCATTCCAAACTGAAGTCATCCCTCTTGAGCAAATTCAAGGAGCAGCAACAATTTATAACCACTTGCAATTCCTTCAAATGAGTTTCATTGGTTGAAACCTTGCTTGTGTGGATTTTCTCTATGTATAAATCATTTACACGCCCTCTCCTTCGATAGCCACTGAGCAAACCACCAGAATAAAAGCAAAAACGTCACAAGAAATGTATTCCAAAATACAAGAGCAAAAAAGAAAACTAATTCTAAATCCAGAAATGCAAAAACAAAACCCCCAAAAACAGATACAAGGGTGAAAGCTCACGCAACAAGAATTGCTACACATGACACTGTACCTTTATCTCAAATGGTTCAGTGTGCGCAACCATTACCTGACCAGTGTACTAAACAGGTTCAGGCTGTAGGAAGCTAACAACCTGATATTGTGAGTGACATTGCATAATGACACTTGAATATCCACATCAACAATCCACCCAGCTCCCATTTTTGGGGGGGAAAGTCGGGCAGATGCTGTTTGAATTTGACCTGGGTATGACAATGACAAATCCGAATCCCTTAAAACACTGAAACTTCCAAAAAGGACAAAGTAATCAGTTCTGCAGATAGAGGTGAAACTTTTCCGTGGTGTATTTGGGCACACACCCCGATTTATGGGAGAAGGGGTTTGTAGAAACACAAAAGGTGGTGTACAGAAGGATTGGACTGAGAGAATGTGGAACTGCTTCAGTGATCATGTTGCTGAACTCAAAGAGCTGATAGTGACAGCAGGTGATTGTGGAAGCTTAAATTGCTTGGGAACTCACGGAGAAGGTTGACAGAAACAGAGGGATAAGGTAAAAAGAGGAGTGCGAACAGATTTAAGGAAGCTAGAGACAAAACCTTATATAATATCACATGCTGTAAAGTTAGAAGTTCCGACAAGACACATTTAGAAACTTGTGGCCACAGGCTTAAAACTACCCGGCCAGCACACCTTCCATTTATTTCTAAGCCTGTGTGTATGTCACTGAAGTTGACAGGTAAGGTTTTGTTCATTTGTCAAATTATGAGTTTTAAAAGACAAGCAGCTGAAGGAAGCACCAGAATCTGGATCTAAGCCGTCTTTCTGTTTTAGCTGTAGTTGTAGATTTATAGTAGAGCGAGCAGCAAGCTCACACAGCAAAAGTACAAGTGGGATTTAACATTACTTTGTGCACCATGACAAACTATAAAAATTTCCGCAGCAGCTGCCTCCGTTTTTTACTCTGAAGAACCTGAATCATTATGTGGGATCCTATAGAGGACCAGGAGTTTGATGATCCCGGATTCCTCACTGTTTCCCATTACTCTTCCTCATGCTCACTTGAAGTCACAGAGAGATTTATGGTGAGAACAGAGACTCGGATGATGGTGGAAAGCGAATACTGGTCAAAGTGTGAACTAGAAAAAAATCATACATATCCTAATATTGCTAAATTGGTTGCTTAGGCGCTAAGTTCAAAGTTGTCACTTAACCGGTGAAATGTGTAAATGCGCTGTATTTAATTAGAACCTTTTCACTCTTACTTGCATTATAAGTCATATTCGCAGAGACAAACATACAGCGTGACTATGGACAGCCGTTTTTCTATGACACTGTCCACACGGCCATCATTAGCAATTTGGGGTTTGATCCAAGGACTGGAGGAGCCAACCCTCTGGTTTGTGGACAGCAGTCTCTACCTCCTGAGCCACAGTAGCCCCATCATTTTACTAAGGATGATCATTATCACATAGCCACATTTCCATCAACTCCTATTACATCATATTAGGTGGTAATATCTGGATAAACAGCAAATATGATATTTTATAATGTTTGTTTCATGTTTTTAAAGAGGTATTCTTAAAGATTTCAGTCCTGGTTAAATGGCCATAAATGAAACCACAAAAGTAGGTAATGCTTCAAGTCACGGAATTCTGGGGACAATAAAAAAAAGAAGTTGGGTAATGATTTGCCTTTTCCCATCATCATCACTTCATTTTTAGGAAAATCATAGACCTTGTTTTTTTATATTCCTTTTTGTCTACGCCTATTTAATGAAATCTGTTTGCATTGCATGTTGCATTTAGCAACCTAGCATTGAACCTTTTCCTGTGATATCGATATAACTGACACTTTGTGTAAATTACAATACAGTACATTGAGAATGTTAGCATGCCAATGTTAATGCCATCGAATAACATCCATGAACACAGTGACAATAATATCTCTTTAAGAGTATACAATGATTTACTATATTGTATTGCACTATTGTTATTGCACATTTAGCTTATAGCATTTCACAAGTTTCCCACCTTTTGTAAACAAAAGATAACAAATATTTCCAAAAAACGTGTTAAACTTAAATAGGATTTGCACAGGGTTATTGCTGCCTGAGTACCTGGTCTTCACCACAATATAAAAAAAGGCACAATTTCACAAGACGAAAATCACTGTCAATATTAACCTTAGAGGACCCAACTAAGATCAGCAAACAGCGCTCTCAACGCACCTTTCCTTACACGACTGACTGAATGAAAAATATCTGCTGATTTGCAGTGTGTAGCACATACACTGGCACAGAAATCCATGGCTAGTTAATGAAATGGCACACTAAGGCTGATTAATCCCTCCCTTCATCAGAGGAATTAACTCCAGATTAATTTTGCTGTAAATCTCTTGACCACCGTGACCAGTTAGTGCAGTGATGACAAATGGCTGAGTGGAGCTTTCTATCTCTGCGGACTCTCAAGGGGGTTTGCCTCCATTACCGCCTGAGAGTCCAGTTTCTCTGCTCTGAAGAGGCCCAGTCTCTTATCTAGCCCAGTCTGGGGGAAAGGGGGTGGATAGGGATGAGATGAGGGGCAATTTTCAGCCCTAAAGATGGTTTCCACTGTAATCCACTGTGAAGATAGCAATTGGCAGTGTCTCCAGGTGTTTACTCGCACCCTCCTTTTTTATCGGCACAGGACTTCACCATACAGTCACTGACAGCGCTTATCTAAAATGCAATCTTTCTGAACTTTAAAGCACTGAATTTGTCGCCCCTGACTCAATGAGCAGAGCCTTGAGGGTCAAAATCAATAACAACTTACAAGCTGTTGTGTGGCTAAGAGTCGGGTGGCTGATCCTGAAAGTGCGTCCGTCTCTGGGAGTGTCCACAGGTGCACAGCCGGTCTTATCTTGTAGCTGCTTGGGCTGCAAATAAAGATTGGACATCACAGCAGTTCAAGGAAATTCCAGTAATTTTCCAGCGGTTTGACAATATTGTTTTGTGTTTATCCTGCTGGTGGAACCCTTCCCACAGATTCGGCTTGTACGATTTATGCACACTTTATCCCAGGATCATAAATTGGGTTTTGAGCTTTGAAAGTGATGTATAAAGTATTTCTTTCTGTTCTGTTTTTTTTGCAATCTATCTTTACTGATAAGTCGAAGCCTCAGGATGCTTCAAACACAGTTCTTTTTAAATTGTACAACACGGGTAAACAACCTTCCGGATGATAACATCTGGAAGGGTCAGAGTCAGAGACAGTTTTTGTAACACTTCAGTGATTATGCCTTCTTTATGGAGCAATTGACCAGTTTGCCAAAGAGTACTTGGCTGCGCTTGAACTTTTATATCAAGATCCATCCGTTGTCCTTAACTATGGAGTCAGGTCATGTATAATTGACAAACCAGATTTCGGTACAATAAAAAGAAAAGCAGAAAAATACAGATTGAGGAAAAAGTTATTTGAGGTGAATTTAGGTGGGTGCTGGCACATTTGCACAAAATAGATATCTATCTATACATGGTCAATGTCAATCTACAAAGACCAAAGCAAACTATCTGTGATAAGGAGGAAGAGGGGGGAAGTTAGAAGGGAGCTACTGCATGATTGCAAGCATTTTATATTTGTACCTGTTCTGGACACCTAAAAACCATTTTAGCCTCTAGATTTGGTCAGGAAGACCATTGTGCAATCTATTTTGTTTGATGCATAATAAATCTTCAAAACTAAAAACTAATTGTCTATCAGTGCAGGAAAGAGACGGGGAAAGTTTGCTCATTAACCAAAAAACAATCACGAAACCGAAATTCAAGTCCTGGGGGAGCACAGGCAAAGGCAGTGGCTAATGGAGTCCCTATTCTCTCCTGCATGTTGATGTGTCAATTGATCTGTCAAGAATACCCATGGGTGTGTTGCTATTTAATCAGGACCCATCAAATCACAAATTAAGACTGATTAAGTGATCAATTTACCTTTGTCGTCGTTCTGTCATCATTAGTTAATGTGTGTCCTGTAGGAATAAATGAGAAGGTAAGTGGGACCGGGTCTGGGAGGACAGGCTGCTCTTCTGGAATGATTGCGGGCTCGTATATCAGTATTACATTATCATCTCTCACTTATCTCTTATCATGAACAAGAGCTGATTCTGATTTGTATGCAAAAAAAGTCCCAGCAATGATTGGTTTTCTAAACAGTGGTCTGTTCAGCAGTTTACAGCATTTAGACATTACATGGTTGGATTTAGTTTTTTTATCATTGCTCTCTTTTTGATTTCTCTAGCCTACAGAATATCTGCTGCTTAGGTTTGGCTGCTGCGGTTGGCATTAAGGCATCACAGTAAACAACCAGAGGACTAAATTCAAATAAAAAAAAAAAATTTTCATGCATGTAAATATCCTGCAACAACAAAACGATTTCCATCAATTGTCATAGTTTTTTTTATTTTTCTCCCAACAATACCTGTTGGCCGATTTTGGGGTATAAGGATACATAATCATTTAATGGTAATAAGACAAATTCTCAAGTGTGATATTACTACGTTTTCAATTGAAAACAACTTTGAACAATTTTGAAAATAAGTCTCAATAAATCTCTGCGCTCAAGCGTTTTGGCTCCATATCCATCATAATCCGTTCTAACAGGCGCAAAGAAGGGGTTCATGTGATGCAAATCAGCGAAGGCTACCTTATGATTGTAAAAGACCCAATCAACAAGAGGTTGTGAGTGTCTTTGGCATAATTTTCAAACATTTCCATTTCTGCTTGTCCACACCTTAAAGCTGCCCCAGAGTTTCCAAACTCCTCAGCGGCTCTTAAACTAGATACCAGGCTGAGTTGATGCGTTTTCAAACAAACATGTAGGAGAGTGATCGAGCCATTGTGACAAATCCACAGAGACATATCAACAATTGTTGAGACTCTTTTGGCTCATTATTTAGATTTTGTGACCCACATCATAGTTCCATCAGCTTTTTTTTATTAAAAAGCTCATATTACAAGATGTGGATATCAAACTCCAAGTTTGTGCGCAATCATTTAAGGGAAATAGATTTTCTGCCTTTTTTTCTCAAGAAAAACAGAAACAACTCCCAGGCTTGCTCCCACATTATGCGACCCACTGCCCCACCCAAGCATTCCTCAACACATATTTAAATAAGGATCCTTCACACACAGAGTTTACTTATCTAGACTGTGAGAAAAACAAATGCAAAAAGTCAGAAAACAAATGGCTGACCTTGTTCGCATTTGGAAGTGTCCTATAAAAACTGTTCGAGACCTCTTCTTTATTCTGGAGGTTTATCAGGAGCCATGTTGGGCCACAGGGGATTGCATTGTCAAAGTAATGCCGTGGATGTTGAGACAAATTAGCGGCAAGGCCTGAGAGGTGGCACCATTTGAAAAAAAACAGCACTCATTTTAATGAGGCTAGTCTGGCAGCTCAGCGGGGCTTCCAGCACATGGGGCCCTTGCACAAAAAAATAGGGTCATTCTCCAAAAAAAGTAATAACTCAATTTGTCCACATGACATCAAACTGGTGTATTGGACAAACAATTTCATACCAATGCAGATGACTATGTAACATGAAAGCTGTATCTCTACTCTTCATCCTGTGAATGTTATGACAACGTTTCAATTGGCGTATTTGGATTTCTTTCTCTTCTCCTTGCTGCCTCCTGCCATTGCTCTGCATCTTTGCAAGTGGGCGTGAGGTACGTGAGGTTACTTGCATATAGGACAGGGGAAGTGAGATCCAATCTGACATCTACGGTGGCCCTGAAAGCTCAACGAACGGCAACTTAAGAAAACACATGCAAGTTGACAAAACACCTGCAAAAAGAGAAAAGCGCTGCAAATACCGTAACGCGTTGCAAAAAGCCAAACGCGCAGCAAGAAGCCAAACGCGCAGCAAGAAGAGGCCACAACACAACGGAAGTGTTTCCAGGGGACAGCTAAAAGTGATGGACACTGCTGCCACAAAAACGTCCAATACACCATAGAAATTCGGTTCCACACAGGGTTCGGCCACCCGCGGCTCTTCGGCCCCTCTGCAGTGGCTGTACAGTGTTGTGCATACGTTTAGCGAACGCTGAAATTAACGAATCAGTTTTCATATTATTAACGTGAACGTAACGATGAACGTGAGTGAACGTCACGTACATTTTTTAAATCATCACCTTATCAGGCCATCATGAAATACCAGGAGCGGGCGAGTGTGTGAGTGTGTGTGTGTGTGTGTGTGTGTGTGTGTGTGTGTGTGTGTGTGTGTGTGTGTGTGTGCGTCCCCCGGCTCTCCGACCCCGCCCACTCACTCGGAGAGAGCCACAGTGAGCTCTGATCACGGAAGATGATCCGATCTAGAGACATGTCGTCTTCTCCTGTTAAACTGAATAAACAGCGCTAACAAGCAAGCCCCTGTTTGTGAGGCAATATATTGTCCATAGTGTGCAGGGGTACAAAACCTTTACTATCAAAAGAGCGAGTGGGCGGGGTCGGAGCCCCGGGACCCGGGACCTATATACAGTCTATGCCCGGGACCGGAGCACTAGCTACACACACACACACACACACACACACACTCGCCCGTTCCTGGTATTTCATGATGGCCTGATACGGTGATGTACGTGACGTTCACGTTAATAATTTGAAAACTGATTCGTTAAGTTCAGCGTTCGCTAAACATATGCACAACATTGTACTGTACAGCCACTGCAGAGGGGCCGAAGAGCCGCGGGTGGCCGAACCCTGTGTGGAACCGAATTTCTATGGTGTATTGGACGTTTTTGTGGCAGCAGTGTCCATCACTTTTAGCTGTCCCCTGGAAACACTTCCGTTGTGTTGTGGCCTCTTCTTGCTGCGCGTTTGGCTTCTTGCTGCGCGTTTGGCTTCTTGCTGCGCGTTTGGCTTTTTGCAGCTCGTTCCGGTATTTGCAGCGCTTTTCTCTTTTTGCAGGTGTTTTGTCAACTTGCATGTGTTTTCTTAAGTTGCCGTTCGTTGAGCTTTCAGGGCCACCGTAGACATCCGATCAGGACACGCATTCGGGGCCACATTTTTATGCCAGATGTAAACTTATGCACTCAGAGCTGTCCGCTTATGATCACAATAGCCTGTTAATACCAGGTGTGTATAGGGTCACTGACAATTGGCTCATTTGGATAGAGAATGGGCTCGGTACCAACGGGGTGAGGGGTCATTGCTGCATTACATTACTATTAACAGCAGTGAATAAAACAGTGGTCTCATCTAACGTGGCTATAATTGATGTTTGACACTGTATCAAAAAACAATGTGAATGGTTTAGTTGCAGTGATGAATCTACTGAATATCAACATTATTGATTATATAGCGCGCCCCTGAAATGTGTTGGCCAGAAACATAAAAAAACTCCACATCCTTCTAACGCATATCTGGAGAAATGTTAATCTTATCGGCTTCACGTTTGGCATATGCATTGTTAAGGGCCAAGGGAAGTGCACCGTTAAATTTGGTGCAATTTGGAAACAAGATACTCTTAATATTAATCAATTTTGAATAAACAGGCGACCAGCAGCGGATGGGACTCGAAAACATAAATGACGTCACAATGGCAACAACAGGCCCATTAGCAACAACAGCAGAGACAAGAAACGTTGTCTATTTTAGGAATGTGCTATTACTGTAGCATCAAATGGTCTTTGGCTTGTTGGAAATGCTGTTAATTAAAAGCCACTAAAAATAAAAGGAAAAAAAACATTTTTGATGTTGCTCAGATGGTGTGTTTTAGAGCCAGAGAGGGACGTTTAATACCCTGCCTTCTTTAACACCTCAATAACCTCCCACAAGACTAATTGGGACAATTCTGTGTCAAACACTGTCCTTCTATCTGCTGCTGGATGACCTGACAGGCCCTTCATCTTCTACAAACTGAGACCTCGTCCTTTTGTCTCACTGGCACTGCAGTGACATTGGCTTCATCTCCACTGACTTTATATATAATTATGTAATGTTTACCACTCTACTCAATGTGTACCACTTGGTCAAATCACAGAACGGCCTTCACTCAATTGGCCAAGCTTGCCCTGATCCTTCACACGTTTGTGTGCTCAAGTACTCATGAATGACACGCAGCCCTGGTGTCTGAAGGCATCCCATGGGCCCCTTCAGGACAAAGAATAGGTAATCAATCTTACATGTCTCTCTATGTGTACTGGCACTGAACAGGGACAATAAAGAGACATGGGGCCGATCCTAAGCTTTTCTTGGCCGTTGAAAATGTAGCAAATTCTTCAACAAAGATATTTGTCAACGAGCCTTTTGTCTCATGGTGTGAATCAGAACATAGTTTTAAATCCCGTGTAGCTGGCTTGTTGTTGCAGTGTCTCAATTTGTTTGTGCAAAGATTTGATTTGCGTAATCAAACTTGTAAATGCATACCCAGATTGATGAATATGTGTATGCAAATTGAAATCATGGTTATAAATGCAGGTCCTTAACTGTGGGATTTCTCTAAACTAACACAGCAAATAGCTCATTATGCATTTTACTTTTTGGCAGAACATTTTGGCAGGAATGAATTATTCAATGTTTCTCCAGCAATCCAAAATCAATAAGTAAAGTAATTTACCTTACACTCCAGAGGTATTTCTTATTTATATGGGAGTTTTTTAGAATACAACATGTTGAATACTCCTTGTACGTTTGATGGTCCTCTGCACAATTTAAGTTACCGACTACCATTTTATGTAAGCAGGTGTTAGCAGCCACCAGCAGATGTTAGGGACACAACTTCAGTTGTGCACCTCAGCGTTGTCAAGGGTTTTGGCCTTGCAATCAATGATACAGGGCAAACTTGAGGGTTTATAGCTTATGGGCATATAATACATTTTTTTTGTCAAACACTTTATCCAGCCCTCCATCGGCATAGTGGTGAGTAGGGAATGAGTGAATTTTCATTTCTGGGTGAACTATCCCTTTAAAGCTGCATGTCGTGGCCCCTCCTCCACACTTGCAGTGTTTTGGGACACGCAGATGAAAAATGTCTGGTCCCTCGACTCTAAATGGCTTAATGTCCTCTTTGACACATGTACTAATATATGTGCACATTTAATGATTTGTCTTCACTTTTTTATTTTAAGACTTTTCTTTACACATCTCATTTTCACTTATCTGAGCACATATATGCTGAATACATTAGATTCCTGAAACACATTCAAATCTAAGTACATGTTAAGAGATTATTTTACACATCTATATATCTGACTAACATAAACTTTACCATCAAATCTATAAATAGTTATTTCTACAATAATGGCCACATGCTAAATATTCACATCATATTATTAGGTGTGGGAAGCAATTTGAACAGCATGGGGCAAAGTTTCTAATAAATAACTCTCCTCATACTGTGCAGCAACAAAAAGCAAAATTCATGCTCCAATGGGGATCATATCTATCAAGTGTTGTGGTGATTAGGAGCTTTTAATCAGGTAATCGACCTCCGATGACTTCTTTATAGTTTAATTTAGTTATGTTCTTCGTGTGATGCTGCTCCTCTCAGCTGCCATATTCTGTTATCAGACAGTGTTCTCTCACCTGTCTCCTCCACTGGTCTCTTCAGAGCTGAGCAAAGACACCATTAGGACGGTCAATACCTCGCTAAGCTTCTATTCTGTCATGACCTACATTCATGCACTTTAAACAAAGAGGAGCTGGGCACTTCAGATGGATAATGTTATATGTCCATCACATGCAAGAGGCAAAGACAGCACAATTCCATTAGAGCCCATGAATTATAATTAAATACATTATAGTTACACATACTGTAAATCCATGTAACTTAAAGTACATGTACACAGTTTCCAGGGTGGGGTAAAACAATAAATATTATATACACAGATGCTTTGCTAGAAAAAATTTGCACTTTTTGTATCCGGTGGACGGATGTTTATACGCTGTGATTATATACTAACTTCATGAGATTCTTAAAGCATATATTGTCCACTACTGGCCAGATTAAGTCAGGTAAGGACATTCCTAGTCCTGACGAGGTGGATTCCTATTCTTTGTTGGGGTATTTGAGTATCCCTAGTCTGTGTGTCTGTGTGTACGTGCATGTGTGTGTGTGTACGTGCGTGTGCTGCAGCTGGTTGTGGCTCACTTACTTCTGCCGCTTCCTCTAAATCATATAATCACCTGCCATTCATCTTGGCATCCCCACCAGAGCAGTTTTCAAAGCCCAGTTCTCATCTCCAGTCTCTGTCAGCTCGTGTTTATCAGTCATTACTAATGCTACAGCAAAACTCTAGAATTAATAGTTTGGCTAGTGAGTTTTTTTTTTTTTTCCCGCTGTGACCTACCACACTCAGCTGCTCCTAAGAAGCCAGTTTTGGCCTGAACTTCGTGTTTTCCTGCACTCCCCTGGATTTCATTGGCTGTGTCCGGCCTCCTACCGACTGCGACACCGCTTTTCTGAACACTCCGGAGGTTTTGGTGTTGTTGTGAACACATCTGACTGGAGAATCTCCTGCTGCATCATTCACATGTGAGACAAACTCCACAGTAAATCTGGGCATTCTCCAGAGTTTATGTCTGAAAACAGCATATAGGAAATGCAGTTGCAGATCTTGAGCTGCTATTCTCCATATTCCTGCCTCTGGACCCTCTCCCATAGTTCTCCAATCCAGTTCCTCTTCCACATCCTGCTGAGGCTGCCGTGTGTTTCTTGAGCTAAATAATAAGATGTAAGTCTAATAAAAAGAACCAAGTCTATTTGAAATATAGAGTACAACACACATTTCAATTGACATAACTGTTAGTGAAATTGTTTTCAGGACAATGCTGATTCAATAAGTCAAGCCTAAACTATAAAGCAGACTCACCTTCAGGGTATTGCATATGGCAGCGGGAAAGACATTACTTTCTCATATTTCCACTAGCTGACATTTCCACGCACGGACCCACCAGGCAGATTTTTATCCTTTTTGCATTAAAAAAAAGCACCTTCCATCTCTTCTGGCATTCATCAGCTAAAAGAGGGAAAAAAACATTTACTTTAATACGATTTAATAATTTTTACGACACTTCTTAACTTTATTATACAGATTCTGAGGAACAGTGGAGAGTTTCACAAGCCTTGCCTTCCAGCGTCAGCTTGGGAAGACCACAGAGGAAATGAGAAGCGACTCAATTTCCAAATGAAGAGATCTGCACAGCCTTCCCAATAGGCCTAGGTGCTATTATGGCAAACGTGACCACAGTGGCATCTAAAAGATCTAGAAGCCAGTTCTTCAACTACAAGAAGGCATTCTCCATTATTGTTCTTGTACTTGTTGATGCTGAGAAACGCCCAACATTAGTCCAGTTGGGCGACCATGGGGCCCATGCCGTGCCCCACGGTGGATGATTGATGCGTTCCCTCTAAAGACCTACTGAATGAGGCCAATACCCTGGGACCAATATCCCAATATTTAGAAAAGATTTTCAGCTGCAGAAAGTCATGGGTCTATATGAGGGCTAAGTGGGCCTTAGGCATTCTCTCAACAAGATGGAGGGTGAGATGAACATACAGCCAGCAAATGTGGGCTCTGTGGTCACGGCAACCTGCATCCTAGTACCTGCTAACACCATCAACAGTGACTTGATGAGGCTTAATAAAGAGGGAATGCACTGGCTTCAGTCGAGGGCTGTGGGAAAAGCTTTTCATCACCTGCCATGAAGACCAAGTCTCCTGGGGGGAAAAAGTGGTTTGGGTCATAACATATCACACTGGACTGCAGGAGTTCAGTGAAGTGAATAAGACTGATTTGGTGTGGATACGTAATTGTTAATATAACCTAATCATTACAACAATTTTAAGTAGTGTAGCTTTTTGGTTAGCGTAAAAATTTGTTGGAGAGGCTTCAAATAAATAGTGAATTTTAAGTTTATTCATAGAATCCATGAAATTTGGATGTTCTGAAATTAACATTTCTTTGCTCAAACTACATTACTTGAGGGACTTTGCTTGTTGGGGGGGGGGGGGGGGGGGGTATTGTTTTTCATTTAACATAACAAGTGTCCATTCTAAACATGCCTGTTTTCTTGACCTGGGGTAATGCTGAAAGGACAAGCAACTGTTTTCTGGACTTGAGCTCTGCGATTGAAAGAGGCATGGAGGTTATTGAGCGACTGCAAGTAAAGACCTTAAGCCAAACACTGAAGGCCACAAAGATCTATGACAGACCGAGATTTCTGGATTTATTAGACTGATGAAATCACTGCTTCTTTGATACGCTCCAGAGTCTACTTCAGAATTATTCTTTGTGATTAATGAGCCCTCCTCAATTTCACTTTTGTATTTGTTGCATGCTGAACTGTACAGATTTTTTTACTACAGTCTGTGGTACAGAGAGAAGTTAGAAAATCTATTTTTTGTAAATGATTTTTATAAAGTAAAATTGAATTTGCTCTATTACAATTTACGTGTATGGCTTATATACAAGTTTGAATGTTTTTTTTAACCGGTGTGATTTGTATTCATTCATTGCATTTCAGCTATTTCAAAGGTCTGATAAGCAATCATCACAAACTTAAGGACTTCAAAATAAAAGCTCTTTAATTCAGCAAAAGAATTGCAGCAATAAAATGAATGTGGTGTTCAATCTTTGGGACAAATTGCTAAAGAATGTAAGCCAAAACATTTATCAATAAAGCATAATAAAAGACTCATTAAAACAAAGTGTTTCTACTTTGAATTGGGTACATGAATGGTTGCAAATATTTATTTGTTAAATATTTTACTCAATATACGAGCAGCGAATCCACATATGCATCAAATGCCCTTGAGACATGCGGCCTATGCAGGCAGTGTGGCAGCTCTACCTGATAACATGGGCACCATATTTAAACCCAAGATGTTCTGACTGTGACACACACGTGCTGCTGATGCACACAGTATGGCCTGGGCGTTACTCTTTTTCTACCCCTGTCCCTCCACTGACTCTGAGCTCCCTCTACCTCAAATCTCTATCCTGTGTTTGTGTCTGCAATCTGGCTCCACTATCTTAAACCAAACACTTGACATTATTTATGATTTTGACGATCAAATTAATTCAATTTCAAACAGTTTATCTGTGGATGATTATAGTTCTCTGGAATATCTTGACCCCTGCTTCCCCCAAAACCATCCTGCCAACAGTAGGCCAATGGCAAATAAGAATCTCTGGCTTCAGTTTGAGTTACAAAAGCCAAGCCCAAATGCCTAATGCCAAGGAACATGATTCAGAAATGCATAAGGGCGCCCTCAATTAAAGGTTGTGTTTAGTAGTTAACTAGTAGACACAATATCAAGTAGCTAATACCTAGTTAATTAAAGACGCTATGGTCAGATTGGTACAAAAAGAGAAGAAGTCACTGACTTGGCTGCAGCAGTGTCTCACAAGGAACAGGGAATACGAGGTGTGTGGTTACTTCTGGGCCGGGCCTTGAAGTTTCTGAACACTAATGAAATTAAGAATGACATCAGGTGATAATTAAGGATGACATTGGTTTCGGGTTTGTCTTTGTTTATTAGGGTTGCACCGACCTTAATTAATCACTGTTTTAATGCTCCCTCCCAGCGAGCATGCTATGTGACCCGAATCAAACACACCCATAATGTAGCGTGACCAACAGGTGTTGGCAGGGTCTGGCCAACATGCTCACGGCACACACCCTCCTGCAGGGATCGCTTGAACCCTCCCTTCGGCGAGGTGTAGTCTCTCTGGTGCTGAGACTGAGCGCTCACGGCTAAGAATGTTTCAGACCTCAGAGACGCACAATATAGGACAGAGAGGTAGGGTGCACACTGAGAATAATTGAGCTGAGAGGAAACCTATAAACTGCCACTTTTTAGTTTTTTTAATTAAGTAATTTAACTTTAACCAAGTACTTTTTTAATAACTCTCCCCATCCCTGCTTCTCATTTGATACCTGAGACCTGCAATTAAAGGGTAAATGGACTAAGTTTATATAGCGCTTTTCTAGTCTTTTCGACCACTCACAGCACTACAGGTAACATTTACCAATTCACACACAAATTCTCTACGCAGGAGTTTTGATGTTACATTCACACTATCACCAAGGTTCAACGTCTCGCACTTGATTTTTGTTCTATCCCACACATCCTGCATTCAAATAGGCTTTCTTTTGGCAGCCAGCCACAATGAGTTATTTTTATCTTAAATATGGGCTGTTTATCGTTTTTTAACATAAGGAATATGTGTCTACTCAAAATTATGGGGCAACTGGCTTGACTACAACGAACAAAGGCATGTCTATTGGGCTGGCTCATACACTTACCTCATTAAAATGAATGGGAAAAAGTGTAAAATATTATCTTTAAAAAAACTATCGGGAAACATTTCTCATGTGAACGCAATACGATTTCATTGTTCAGTCTAGTAAAGCATGGTAATAATGTGTCCCCCCCCTCCCCTCTCCCCCCTCTCTATGACCATTGTAGGTCATGATCATTTACAAAGGCAGGCGAGACACTAAACTGTTTGCACGTCCAAATGAATCATCCATGAGTCTTGGGATGACATCAGGACTAATTTTATCTGCCACCGAGAGGAACCGGTTCCATGAGGTATTAGCATATGGCACCAGTTAATGCCTGTGACCCTTTCCTTCGCTCCCGCTCCATTTATTTGCTGTATTCAGTAAACAATCATTGGAGTCTGGCTGCCCTGTGTGATGTGTTAGATCGGCTCTCACTTCATGTGATTAAAAGTGACATAAACCAGATTTGAAAGCTTTCCATCCCTGTTAAGAGCTTCTGCAGCGATGCAGCGAGAATCCTGATTCTAATAGACCTGCTTTGCATATGCAAACCAGCCGCCAAACCAACTCCTCAATTTGGCATCAGCTTTCATTTAGCTTAATGGCCAGCCATTAACAAAACCAATCGCCCCCCACCTGGGTCTCCATGTGTCGTGTTTCTTTTGAGTTATTAGAGCAAATGGAATCATATACACACAGCGACGTACACTTACTGACTTTACTTACCACACAGCCCTGTGTATTTGTTGTGGCACCAGATGGCAGCTTGTTACCAGCACTTAGTCTGGGGTGAGAAACAAGAGGAATTTATTGCACGCCTCAGCGCCAATGCAATACATCTTAATGCATTTAAACAATGTTGCACCTCGGAGATGGTGCACTGAACAGCCATGCAAAGGAGGCCATCATGAATAAATGCATTTTTAAGGCAACATTAAAGACATTACCATGCAGCAAGACTGCGATGTTGAAATAGCTTCTGTCCTTACTCCTAGTTTAAAAGTGTTTTATAAATAAACAAGATGATGGATCTAGGTGGCTAATTGTGTTATATGACAGCTATGCATATTGTTTTTTTAAAGAGGGATATTATTGCATTTTTGTCCGACTCATATAATGCAAATACTCTTAAAACGTATTCTCTCTATTCTGTAGTTTCAACTGATCTCACAACCGATAATCAGAATCTGAGAATGTTTTGACTGACTCATTTATTCATGCACTTAAGAGCTGAAGCTTTAACAAATGAGCAGTTTCTGGCAGTATTACATACAGTCGCCGGCCCATCGACAGTCAAACCTGAGAGAGTTTGTATCCATCCAGAGGTGAATTTTTTTATTCAAGAAGAACAAGTTTCTGGTTTCCTTGCTCTCCTGTGGCTTTTTTAGACAGTTTGACTTCAGTGGCTGATTTAGATATGGTCCAAACATTACATCCACATGATTGTTTTTCTATGGCTCATCACATCAATTAAATATTGTAACTGTGTGGCTCAATTTACCTTCTTGGACCGTGTATGGTAGTTCTGTCTTGCTGGGGTAGGTTGACCTCAGATCTCGGTGAGCTTGGGGAAAATTGTGCATGGAATTTTATACAACAGCCTGCTGATTCAATGATTAAAATTCTGTCTGTGATCAACGTTAACTATGCAATTGCTTTACAGATTTCATACGATGATCATCAAGGAAGACAGCTCAGTAGTCAGACGGCAGCAGTTGTGCAGTGTTTCTTGTTTGAGGTGCAATCGTGTTATAATTAGGTTCTCCTCTTTGTGTTTGTGTGTTGTTCTATTTGTGTGATAAAGGAATTGAGTGATTTATTTTTATTTGTAATATGTTAGATGTGATCAGTCAATTCTAGTCTTTTAAATTAATTTTGATTACGACTGTATATTAATTTGGTTGTTATTCCTATGGGTTCGCCCGGGGCACCACAGTAGTTAGAACCACTAATGTCTGGATTGCTTGTTCACTTTAACCATTGGATTGTGGCAAATTTGGACTTGATGTTGTGTGCTTAGGCTCACGCTGCTCTTGTCTGAACTGGTTCCAAATGCCACAGAAATATCCTCTTCCAAATGCTGCTGGTGCTCTCTCAACAGACAGGTGCGGGATGAACTTTAAGAGGTAGTGCATCATGCCTGTGAACCTCATCAGTGCAACTTTGTCATGTGGCGTTGGCACGGCCATTATTACCCCGACCTTTTCTTGGTCTGGCTTCAGGCCTGTTGCGCAATGATTTCATTATATTGTATTCGCTGACAGCTTGAGATTGATGATCCTTATTGTGTCGAGTAGATGCCACTGTCTTTTATCATGTTATTGTTTGTCACCTGAATGTCGTCCACAATGCATGACCTCGTCAAATCACCGCAACTGATGAGACACCGAAGGCAAGTCATTTGAATCAGCACCTGCCAAAAAGTGTGTAAAAGGTGCACGACTTTCTTTACCGGAAAGAATGATTTGCATCCAATTCCTAATGTAACTTTTCGTTTAGTGTCTCTCCCACAGCCTGTTTATGTTTTATGTTGAGGTCTTGGGGGTTTGGACGCTGACCTCATGTTAACCACCGCACCAAGTTTCTCATCATGCTTTGAATTTTGTCTTAACTTGGGCCACAACTAAATCCGTTTACATGCCATTGTGTTCAGGTACACAATGAACACCGTCAGGAATTGTCTATGTCCTTTTTTCTCTCCACCTCGCATGATCTTTTTATCATAACTTCTGGACAGGAATCTCCCCCTATCATAATGTTATGTTGTCTTCTATTAACTGGAATTCCAGCTCAAGCATTTTAGCTTTTTGTACACACACATCAAGTCGTCGCCGCTACCTCATGTGAGTATGTTTTTGTGTGTGTTGTACATCTCTGATTCGTTTGAACCATATTGCAGCAATGTTTAGCCTGCTTGTTCCATTATCTCCCTCATGTTTGGTAACAACATGCAGGAGCTTATGAGGTGCGAGCAGCCAGCATGATCCGTTCTCAGTGAGCATGCTCTTGTCTTTAAAAAGCGTTTACTACACTAGTGGCAGCACAGTTGAGTTAGATGATGCAGCTCTGCTCCCAGGATGCTCAAAGTACCAATCTGTGCAGAACTGACTGATTCTGATTCTGGGCACACGAGCCTGTGAGATGGATAAAACAGTGACTCTACCAGATTTTATTATGTTGTACGATATCAGTAGATATTAACGTTATTATGTGTCTCTGGCGACAAAATAATTAATACATTTTTAAAAATCTTAAAAGGTTATATCATTTACAGGGCTGCATTTTTTTGAAGAAATCTTACAATATATATACAAGAACTACACAAACCCATCCATTTTACATCATGGATTCATAATTTTAATCTAAATTCATTATATTTTTATTTTATTTTTATAATTTCATTCATGTATTGGAACATTTGTATGGAAGACCTGACTCACAGAAGGGGTGGTGCAGGGCTCCTGGTGCTGCTGTGTAATTGTACACTGTACATCATCAATGCATTCTCCTATAACACAACAGGCCTTTACTTTACACGTCAAGGATTAAAATACTCCGGAACCAAGTTGTGCATGGTAGTTTTTAGAAAATGTCAGTGCCAACCTAAAAAAGATTTCATCCTAAGCCAAAATCCATTTCTTCTGTATTATCATTAGTTATTTTTGAATTGTATTTATTGTTGTTTGGCAGCCTGCATTTGAGCCAGCTCCACATTGAATATCCCGTGTGCTGAGCTATAATATGCCAGCAAATTGTTGTCATAATATTTCTGTTGCCACAGCAACCCTTTCAAGAGAGCCATACATTGTGTGGACAAACTGTATCGCACACACCTCGTCTGTATCACATTAAGTGTGAGTGTGCCACCACACCCAGACACCCACTCACATCAAAACACTCACCTTCATCTTCCACATTTGGAGCAAAACAGAAATGTGTGTTATTTCCCGTTTTAACAGCTACATGCTTGAAAGTGAAAGAGATCAAGGCATGATAAACTCTATCACATCGTTTACTTTCACCGTTGAAAAGGTCAACGGGTGCTGAAACACTAGAGGCAGTAGTCAGTAATCAGTGGCTGTCAAGGGCGCCGCCCACATCTCACTCAGATACCTGGAGAGGGACAGGCTCCTCCACAGAGCCCACCCCCACAGAGACCTGTCAGTCAGTCCGCCGGACCTGACTAATGCACCCCCACCCCACCCCCTGGTTTAAGTGGCTTGAGGTTCTGAAAGGACTTGGTTTGTGTTACTAACCACTTAATGGGAAACTGGAACCAAGCAGAAACAGCCAATTAATGGTAATAACATGTTTTATTCGATATCAAAGTGTGATCATTGATGCAATTGGAATTCAAAAGCACTCACAATACATTATTAATGACCCGATTAACCGAGTAAATATCGCCAAACAACAACAGATTAATCAACTGGATCAATCAATCACACTAAGAATCAATTAAGAATTCAATCCAAATCAGATCTGAAAAAGAATCACCTGATAGGCACGGCATGTACAATCAATCATTCAAAACATCACATCGAAATAACGTATATCGTATCGTAATAAAGTATGAAAATACCACTTAATCAATTAGATCAATTTAAATGCACTCAGATCATGGAGAATGTACTGATAATCAATCTAAGGTTATTATCTAAGAATAGGTTTACAGAATAAAAGTCTGAAAAGTCCTTTTTTATACTCTTCTCAGACCTCTACACTTACAAACTAAACATTTCTGCCCAGCAACTAAACTTCCAAAGGCCAATGCAATACTGAACATCGGAACATTAATATTATATTGTGAGCAGGTTGCCACAGTGAGGTTAAGGTTAGCTAAGTTCATGGTCACAGGATTTCATATATCAGACCTATGACATTGCGTCCTTTCCCTGATGCTGAGGTTGTGGAGCTATTTCATCATAGACATGAAATGTGACCCTACTGAAAGAGGTTTTGAGGCGTTACATAAATAAACTGTCACTTTTGTCACTGAAAAAGGACTGACATCTTTCCTATGACAACATATTACATATATATATATATATTAGTGCTGTCAAACGATTAATATACTTAATCGCGATTAATCGCATTTATTTCATAGTTAACTCGTGATTAATCGCAAATTTTTATCTATTCTAAACCATATCTACCATAATTTTTTTTTCCGTTCTAATGCTCTTATGAACATGGAAAAGTGAATTGGCTTGCTTTATGCAAATGTTTTATTTTATTGAAAAACAACATTGCCAAACAGGGCGATACAAGATAAAATTATAAAGTGCACATTTCAGGTAAACAAGGACTCAGCCTATAGTGCAGCTAAACCATGGCTTAATATTTTCTTTTTTTCAAATTTGCTGTGAACATAGCAGTCAGGCCTCTTATTTCAGAAACAATGAACCGTAACAGTTAGGTTACCAATAAAAGGTAAGCCTACTACTTACCGCGAGGAGAGGCGGTGGTCTAGTGGCAGAAACTTGGACTATGGGCAGAGAAGGTCTCTGGTTCGTCTCTGGTTCGACTCCACGGAGAGACAACAAAAGACGAACCTGGATTGATCTGTCCAAAAATCCAAGAGTCTCCCTACCCTGTCTAGTGCTCCTGAGCAAGGCACCTTACTCCCTCAACATCTGCTCCCCGAGCGCCGCACGTGGCTGCTCTGTGTGTACTGCACCAGATGGGTCAAAAGCAGAGATTAATTTCCCCTACCTGCATGAGTGTGCCTTTGCATGACTGTGCATGTGTTTGGGACGAATAAAGGCATCTTATCTTATCTTATCTACTTCTTTGCTTTCAGCCAGCTACTCAAACAGACAAGCAACAAAATAACAAACAAACAAAATACACACACAATTGTCGGCCTACTTTGAAATAAATTAAACACAGAACTTTGTAGGGCTATTTGAGTCCTCCCCATATTTGTAGAAAATGTATGAAATAAGAAGTACCCTATTTTTGAATAAATAAAAACGTGTAGCTGCAGCCTAATAACTTAAAAATATATATTTTAGTTGACGAAATATTAAAACAAAAAGCGAGAGCAGGTCAGACTGGAGGCGAACACAGATACTGAAGATCGGTAGAAACCAACTGCAGCTTCTGCTCTGATCAAGACACTGAGGCGCTCATCTCTGATCAGCTGAGACCAGAGAAACTCTGTGTTTTCACTGTTTCCATAGTTAACAGGCAGTCAGTCACTGAGCGTGACCGACTTCACGTGAACAAGACCGTTGCGCTATCTGGGAGGACACACACACACACACACGTAGAGTTGGTAGCTCTGCGTTAATCGATAAAAAAATTAACCCATTAGTTAAAATGGGTTTGCGTTAACGCCGTTAATAACGCATTTAACTGACAGCACTTATATATATATATATATATATATACACACACACACAAACACAACTGCACTTGCACCATGTAGGCGGTGTTGTGTTTCCTCCTTCAATCTCAGATCCTCTACCAGAGGCCCAGGAGTCTGACTGTTCTTGGACAGAGATCTCAGATGTTGTTCTTAGAATCTGCTGTAGCCACCGCCCGAGTGCTCTGGAATACCCTGGTAGGCATAAGCAAAACGATAATTAGAGTCATACCAGCTCAGATGTCACCCGGGTCAACAAGCTCCACATCAAGTGCAGGGCAGCCTAATGCGAAATGTGTTACTGATACAGGACTTTTAAATACTATGTTGGAAACATGGAATAATAAATATATCCTTTTTTTTTTTTTTAACTGTAAAGATCTTTGAGTTAAGACTAAAAAAGCTCTATATAACTACAGACCATTCAACATATGACTCACTGGCTTCCTTTTATATTTGATATTTCCTTTCAAAGCCTTTTTCATGGTGAGCATTTCATATTTTATCTGCTCTCTGTAGCTTCTCCTTCATTCCCTCCATCTTGGCATCTGCTTGTTAATGTACTCAGGCCCGTCACCGTCAAACTGGAGTGTAACTGACACAATCACAATTATGATCATCACCTAACTTCATCATGTCTCGCCCACGAGAGTTCCACTGCTAATGGAGTCTTCGAGGCGGCTGCGAGGAGGCTGCAGCCGCTCATAGGGGAAAAAGATGAATGTATAAATAAGATATATATATATATTTATATTATGTCCCCTGAAGTTCTAACATACTTTGTAATGAATGCTTTCAGTGCTTGTATGCTTTCAGTATAGTCTCTTCATCAAAGTGAACTTTACCGTAGATGCTGTAGTCATCTCAGATGCTTGGAAGGCTTTGTGGATCATCTTCACACAGTGGGGTGAGGATCCCAGTGACCTAAAAAAGATTCTGGCGTGAATAATGTATCTAAACCTAAGAAGTAAAAATCTAGACCATGTCACAACAGCAGTGTCACTTGTAATAAATTATGATGTTAAAGACATTCACAATATGCCCGGACAAAAGCCAAGGCACTCTCTGTAGACCTCCATGATGTAATTGTGTCGAGGCATAGATCAGGGCACAGGAACAAACCTGTAATTACTAATGCTGTGTCCCCAGGAGCACAGTGGCCTCGATAATTAACAAACTGAAGAAGTTTGGGTCAACAGTCTGTACATGAGGATAGATGACATGAGGGCTCCCAAAAGTGGAGCTGAAACATTACAATCGCCCACTAAAGGCTGACTGCAGTATAGGTTTATTTACCTGCCTCCTCCATATTAGCGGATGGGACATGGACCAAAATAAACATTTTCTAAGGATGGTTTCTGTCATTTTTCAGTAGTTCTTATAGTAGTTCTCTAACATGTATGCATGTGTGTTAATTTTTTTTTAACAGTAGGAAACTGTGGGAGGCCCTATTGAAATTGTAATGATTCTTTTTTTGTGTGTTTTTTTGAGGGCATGCTCAAATTCTTAGGTTTCCCTTTGACCGATCTTCACAAAATCGTAGCCCAGGTGTATAATGACCAGACAAACAAAAAAGTCTGAGGTGCAATTTGAAAAACGCAACAGGAAGCCCGCCTGTAACGATCTGGCAGTTAAGATTTTCTAGAAGTGTTTTCTGTTAACTGTTAGATCTCTGTTGTTTTGTGTTTGAGTTTTTTTCATGTTTGCATTCTGTTTCCTGTTTTATTTTGTAGTCTCTGTTCCTTGTGGGTTGTTTCGGTCTTCACTTCCTGTCTTGGTGATTGTCTGTCTAACTCCTCATGTGTTGCACCTGTGGCCAATTACCCCTGCCTTCCCTGTGTATATAAGCCTCTGTCTTGCCCTTTGTCGGATTCTCTGTTTTGCTCCTGGTTTTTGTGGTTCTTGTTCATCTACCCTCTGTCGTCCATTGTGCTGTTCTGTGTTCCTGTCCTGCCTTGTCCTGATCCCCTGAGCCTCTTCACTTTGAACCCCTCTCGTAAGCTTCCTTGTCTTTTTGTTTGGTTAGAGTTTAGTTTAGTTCCTTTAACATTAAATACGTTTTTTGGTTTGTAACCTCTGCATCCTGGATCCATCTCCTCCACCAAACCGTAACACCGCCATTTTGTCTCTTTTCTTTGTTTGCTCCTTTTGTTTCTGAAATGCTCAGTCATTATATATCTTCTCCTTCGTTAGATCAGTTTTTGTCTTTGTTCAGATCCGATTCTGTTCAGTCGACCCCTTATGGAGTCAGAACTCTGTATTTTTTTTGGTCCCTTTTTTATATGTTCACAAAGAAAAGTTAAAACGGTTTCACTGTAAAGGAACAAAAACTACTTCTACTGTAAGTCATGAGCAGCAGGAGACTCACCATTTGTTCCCTGTCTTAAGCTCTTCGTCTATCAGCTTCTGATGCAGACTCTGTGTGCACTGGAATTCTGCACTTCCCCCAACTTCCCAATCATTTCCAGTAGGTGGGCTAAGTTTCATTTCTCTAGAAATGTGCAGGATCAACTCTGCATTCAGGTTTTTACCATTTGTGAGGCTGTGAGAACCTTTGCTTACTACTGACCAATCAGATCACTTGGAAATCTGATATCCTGTTGTCACTGATCAACAGGATACAGTAAAGTTGGAATTAATAAAGAGCAGTGCACATGTCTTCACAGACTAAGGAGATGTTTTTCTGCTCCAGACTCATGTCCTTTCTGTAAAGTTAAACTTAAACTTTTTTTTACATGCATCACATGTTCTTAATAGTTTTTATCAGAGAAGAAACTGAAATACTCTTGTTTTATGGTCCTTTCTAATTATTTGATCATTTACATTTCACTTTATTGAAAGTGACTGTTGCATCTCATATCATATTAAGAACTTTATTCATGGTTCTGACGATGTCTCTCAAATTAACTTCATAGGACAGGTTATCAGGACATGAGTTATTGTGTCTAAGTGAAGTGGGATAATAAAGACAGATCCTGGATATGTTGACATGTTGCTGATGCTCCAGATGCAGAGAAGGGTAACTGCTGCCATGTCACCCTGTGTGCTGGGGATCACTGGGTTATCTGTCCTGAAGGGTTAACACACCTTTCTTTTTTTAATGAGCCTGAGCAAACTGGAGACATCCATTCAAACTGACTGCACTCAATGTGAGTTGGAATCTCAAACTTCGATGATACATTGTGATAATTTAGATTGAGTTGAATGCTCATCCATTCTCTCTTGCTTTTTCCGATTATTTTGTCTTTCAACAACAATGATGTATATTTCATATCATATATTTCATTGTGATTGGTTACTATATTACAGTAACTGCACCTTAAAATCCAAATCTTTTGACAACACATGCAAACCTACGGCTTCTGAAATGTTCAGCCTTTGTTTTAAAGGCACAATGTTGAGTTAGTGTCAATAAACAGTTGCTGTTCACAGCGAGGCAATGCCAATTGGTCTACTTCAGGGTTGCTTATTTAGTCATTTATGCCGACTTTCCTGTAAAATTATAATCCTATCAAGGACCAAAGAACAGGTGAGAGACTGCTCATCAAAGCTGAAACAGGTTTAACAATCCTAACTATGGTAGAGACTCAAAACTGAAAAGAAAGTGTGAGCCAATTAAATTATCTCCAATAAATGTGGTGGAGCTGTCTCTACATTTAATCCGGCTGGTTATTCTTCATCAAAACAGTTCAAATAATCTATGTGACACCATGTCACGAGTGTGCCATCACAGCAAGGGCAGTTTAAATAAATTGGAGGGTAGGGTTGCGATTGGGATCTTGATAACCAACTCGTCTGAATAACTTCCAGATGTCCGCTGCATCTACTCAGGTCCTCGGAAACAAAACAATAAATTTGAAGTCAAATGGATGAGCAGAGATTTCTGTAATTATAGGAGCAGGGAACATTGGATCAGGCTATTTTTGTTACGATGCCACACACCAACAGCACACAACTGGAAAGGTCATAAAGTATAGTTACTAAATCTGCTAAATCGAGAAACCTTCTACAACTGGGTTTGTTGCTTAGGATCTGAGGAAGAGCAGTGTTGTGTTTTGGATGGTCTTGGGTCTGTTTCAGAAAGCATGTTTAAGAGACCCTCCAAGTAGACCTGACCTCTGGGTTGACCTACTCTGAGCTGTTAAACAGAGGCTTGTGTTTCAGACCAGGGGATTATGATTAGTCTATTAAACTCTGAGTTTAATCAACCTAAAGTGGAGCACGTGAATGAGGAGATAAAGAGCCCTCATCAATGGAACACAGATAACCTGTCATCATGGCTTCTCCGCAGTGGAGTTGGAAATATTAATGAGTGCAGATGCAGATTATGAATATATACTGAAGAAAAAACAATGTAATACTGTTGTAGGAAAACCGTTTTCTATTGAGTATTCCACATATTCAGAATTTAAGATATGTATCTTTATATATAAGTGTGTGTGTATTTAATGGTAGCGCAACTGTGGCACAGGGGTAGAGGGGGTCATCCTCTGACCAGAGGGTTGCCGGTTTGATGCAATGGGTAAATGACCAATAACTGTACAGTAAAGTGCTCTGAGCGATCATCAAGACTAGAATAGTTTAACTGAAGATGAACTATATTTTAATAAACAGGTATATTGTAATTGTCAACTATATTGATGTTGGCAATTAAGGCGATGTGTCATGTTAGTGAAGGAATGTGAGAAGATCAGTCTGTTGTCTGCATTGAAATGGATGTAAATTGTCATGTTAGATTATGGTGCTGGTCTCTCAAATAACAAAATATTTCTTTTTTCACAGCATCTCCACATTATCATAAGTCTGAGGACTATGATAAGTTTGGGGAAGAAACTTTCTGAGGAAAGAACCACACAGACTCAGAGGAAATTGTCTCTTTAGTGAAGGATGACTTGTTTGGTAGTGGTCGACGTTGAGGTTACAATTGGTTACATCTGTGGGATTCAGAAGGAGTGAAACCCTGGTGAGCGCGGGTTTTTATTTGCTGTTTATTTGCTGAATTATTTTTTTCATTCTCATAAAATCCCAATTTATGATTTTTTTTCTTGAAATATTGCAAGTTCCTCAAAAAAGGAAGTTGCGTTGTCCATTATTAATAAGGCTCTCCTGGAAAAGAAAAAGAAAGAAATGATGTCGCTCTAATGCAGACTTCCTGTTAATAAATTATTTACTAACCCTACCTTGCATAGAACATCAACCAAGCTTCACCAAAAAGTGAAAAAATGATATAGACAGTCTTAAAGGCCACATGTGTAAAGGCCAGACTGCAGAGGAGCATTCTGAATGATGCAGATGTTGTTTGACACATAGGATCACACAGGGGAACACCCACAGCCCCCCCACACACACACATGCACACACACACACACACATAGACAAAGATAGACACATATTACGGCCCTCATTTCCTGGATGTACTCGCAGGGGTTTATGTCCTCACCACAACAGTGTTTTATCTTGTCAGGATGCATCTTCTCCAGCAGCTGAATATAGCTTCACTGTTATAAGTGCTGACAGCGAGTGCAGAGGAGAACTACGTCTGTGGTTTGTTTGTGTGCTCAAGTGTGTGTCTGTGTGCACACATGCCGAGCAGAGTATAATTCATCACGTCTGCTCCTACCAATCTAAGAGTGTGCTCCTAAAACGAACATCTGCCACATTATAAAGTTGTGTGGCCAGAGGGAGTCCTGCATTTGCTCTGTGTGTACGTGTTGTATGTGTTTATATGTGGATGTGTTGTTGCAAAGTTTCCCAAAGAGATGATGTCCTACAGAGCTTGTGAGGATTCCTCAACCTGACAGGGTGTCCTGTCTGCAGGGTCACCCTGAAAACTTTTCAGGTGGGGCCTGTGAGTGCTGAGGCTGTCCCAGAGTACTCATCTGTTCACACTCAGTCCACCTGTGGGACAGCAAGGGAGGATGTGAATGCATGTTTTCTCCTGATTGGGAATGTCATTTTCTCCTCTTGTGCATGGAAGCAGATCACAGCTCGGATCAGTTGGGTTGTTTCACTTACAGGCACAAAACGACAAGATAGATCACACCTAGACCATTTTCTGAGATTCAGCACTATGTTGTGCTGCTTGAATAAATACCATAAATACCATTTCTACTATATTATTACATAATAAACTAGTAAATACAGTTTAAATCAACATCCATGTTGTGATTATAATTGGAACTTTCTAAAAGCTCCACCACTTGGTACGTGAATGATTAAAATAAGTGCTGTGTTCTATTTTATATATTTGTTAAGTGTTTTTATTCTAGTCTTGAGTCACCTTTACCCATTCAAACATGCATTCACACAGCACTTCTATGTGTAGCGGTTCATATAGGGGCAATTTGCTCAAGGATATTTTGAGATGTGGAGTAGAGCGGGAGGAGCAGAGGATCGAACCACTGAGCTTTCAATAGGTGGCTCTTCCTGTTGATCCACAGCCGACCAAGGATTAGGGCACATTGGCCGAAGCCTGTTATCTAACCACTAATTCCACAAATAATTCTGCATATCTTGAGAACCGTTCATCTTATTGTCTTCTCCCTTGGTGTTTTTTTATATTTTAATGGTCAAAGGAAGTTCAGTGTCAGATTTGGTGAAATTTTGACCCTGACACACATAATATATATATATATATATATATATTAACAACATGTGAATAAATACACTAACAGCCCCTGCAGTCTGCGAACCAACTTGAACATATCTTTTTTCTATTTATTCAGGTGATCTACAGCAGTAGTAAGCAACTGGCCAAAACCGGCACGCCAGCAATAACATTATTTTTGTCACCATATCTGACTTATTAAGACAGTGATGGGGGTTAGTTGGTTGGTTGATTTCTATGATTGTTAGAAAGATCGTGCGAAGAGCCTAGAGGGATTACCAAGAAACTTGGTGGAAGGATTGTTAGGATTTAAGTTAAGGATCGGACCCCGAAGCAGACACGGAGTGGTAGTTGATGGGTATGGAACAAAGTTTATTGCTGACGAGGCAGGAGAAGGCTGGAGAGGCAGGGTGCAGGCTGGCTTGAAGGTCCTGGCAGGTTGGAGGACGAAGAGCTGAGCAGTGAGGCACACAAGCGTCCTGGAGTGAAGAGCAGAGTACGGTTAGCATAAATCCAGGTGACGCATAAGTGGAGCATTCAGGCTGTGACTAGCTACCATCGACGACGGAATGATCTGGCGTCGCAGTGACGAGACGACCAGGCTTATATAGCAGTGATGATTAGTTGAATTGGAGGCAGGTGTGTCTCGTCCTGCTGCAGTCACCAGCCAGCCACGCCCCCTGCCACACACAACACACAGGGAAAACACAGAAAGGCAGGAGACGACAGCAACAAACTAAATACACAAAACACAACCACCACAAGGATGCAGTAAGGGTCAGGGAAGAACTTGTTTTTCGGAGTGGATCCAGATCACGGGGTAGATTCATGAATTTTTCTTTTCTCTCTGGCATATTTGTGGGCAATTTGGTGCAGTTTGAGTCAATTTAAGGGGACTGTTGGCATACAAATGTTTGTAGTCAGCTATTGTTTTATATCATAAACACAAACCTTGACCAACTTTGTAAACAACAACAACTGCATTGGGTATGCGTTCCTTGTGGGTATGTGTACCGATTTGTTGTCTTAAAGTTGCTTAGTTAGATTCTCTTTTTTTCACTATGTAAAGCTGTTGGAGGAACGTTATACATTTTTTGGATTGTACGCCTGTGCATGAGAAAATGGAAAATTCTTGAAATCTTGAAATTAAGTGCATACTTGGAAGCTGTAATCTCAGGAATCTTTCTCTTTTCTATAATCAACATGGTGTGAATGCAGATAAGTCCCTTGTCTGGGGGAGTGAGATGTGGTTATTTTTATTTTGTAGGAATGGGGACTTTTTCTGTTTTGAATTTATGTATTTCAAGGCTTATCTTGAGTAATCCTGTCATTAGCTAAGCTTGTTTTTAGTTTTTTTTTTCAGCCACAGAGACGATTGCTTACGACTACCAAACCTGTTTCGATTGAGTCCGAAAGGAAATTAGTGTAACTGCTCCAGGATGTGTGAGACTACCGTTATTACCCTCATCATTCTGTTCATAGACTGGACACAGATTAAGACTCTCTCCTCTTACTTGTGTAATCACTGCGCATGACTCTACTAATCTTTTAGATTAGTTAAGGACAAGCAGGCGTCAGTCACCAAAACTCCACGAGGCAAGGCAGGGATTATCCCATTTCTCGTGGCCATCACCGTCACTAGCTCTGAAATTACCCTGAGCGTCTACTGGGTGAAACTATTTTTCAGTCTGGTGTCACACTATCCTTGTCTTGTCTTGTACCTGCCATTAAAAAGCAGCATTAATGATAAGACAATTAAGAGGCTAATTTCAATTAGTGGGCCTTAATAAGCCATTAAGAGCTGTCTGTTCCTAATGATCACTGGAGGAAAGCAAACGAATGTAAATGCTGCTATAGAGAGCTATAATTTAAACCAAGGTAATACACCCCCATTCATATTTAATGAGAGCTGAGGTGATTATATAATATGACACTGGACTGCAATGCTAAGGTGACCCAAAATTGATTTGTTAATTGGGTAAAGCCCATGCACATGTCGGTTTTCTTCCTGCCCGGGAGTCGGTTTCTTTAACAGCCAATGGTAATCTGGTAATCACTACTCTCTGCTGCAACTCCTTTGCCTCCTCTGCGGAGTCCACAAATTCAGCGTTGACTTCTAATTGAATATTGATTTGTTTTCTCTCCCTCCTACTTCACCTTCTCAAAAATGTAATAAGATATTTGGCCCTGCAATGAACATACGTGTCTAAGAAGGCTCATCAGAGACTGAAGTCCAAGAGGGTTGATTTGATACCCGTGTCCGGGGGGGCTCCTGGAACACACCAGGTCAGCAGAAATCACATTTAAGTGTGTTGGGGCATGACACCAGCCTTTTGATGGGAGTAGAATGGGGCCCAACTACTCACTGAGTAGTGTAACGGAAAGCGTGATGGAACAACTGTTATGGTTTATCAATTGCTTAATTTTTTTAATCATGATAAATGCCCAAATAATAAGTAAGCTCTACATAGTGCAGTAGAAACACTCACAGGTTTACAGTGTCTTATTTGCATGGGCTAATTCAATCTATCTTCATGCTAGACTAATAATTTGACTGTGGTGGCTGCTGTATTGCCAAATACAACAATCTACAACTATGTCAGCAATTAAATCTCCACTATCCATCCATAATGTTTACTGCTTATTCTCTGTGGAGAGAAGCTCTGCCATTGGACGAGAGGCGAGGACATTATCTGGACAGGTCGCCAGGCGGACCTATAGAGACCAACAAGCAAATGTCATGAACTGTCTTATGTAAATGTACATTGCTATCATGATCCTATTC
Organism: Pleuronectes platessa; assembly: GCF_947347685.1. NCBI lineage: Eukaryota > Metazoa > Chordata > Actinopteri > Pleuronectiformes > Pleuronectidae > Pleuronectes > Pleuronectes platessa. The sequence goes on along the minus strand of NC_070646.1, from coordinate 17,535,823 downwards.
ATTAACATTCACACAGGTTGGTGCTCCGCTTTCATCTGGACCGAAAAACATCAAAAGCTGTGAGACGGTTTCCAACAAAATCATGGATTCGTCCTTATCAGGGGATGGATCGAGTAATGTTGTATACTCTATAGGCATTGGGAGTTTTTGTACTTTTTCTATGTTTTCCCAGGTAAATAGTTGATTATGGGACATTTATTGGACTGATATGTAGGATTGTGTGAAATTTGGTGCCGCTTGATTGAAGACTAGACTGTCTGGCCTTGCTGGCGACATGCACCCGACTGAGTTCCATTCTACCTTTTTATTTGTAACATAATTTCATTAGTAATACCAATAATAGTAATTTTTCATCATCCACATTTGTTATACAAAATATTGGAAAGAATACATTATGATAATTTAGTAGGTTATTCGTGAATCCTCATATTTGTATGCGATTCTCCTTAAAGGGTTAACTCGCAGACTACTTCAAACTGCTTATCTTCCTTTTCCCTTCAGCATCTTTGGGGTTTGAACTATAACTAAGTTATTATATCTCTGTGTTCTTTTGCAATTCATTCAGAAGTGGTGCCAGTGGGTCTGTCTGTTTTTCAGAAATCGTGCTGGTCTCCATTTATATGAGCTTTCCTTATCTAAACAACCCCTCAAAGCTCTTTACACTACAAGCCGGACTCCCCCATTCACACACAGTTTCATACAGCGTCTCTACACAGAGCTCTCTGCATCACGGACCCCGTTCACACACTGCAGAGCTGCCTTGGGCCATTTACGGGGTTCAGTATCTTTTCCCAAGGACACGAGCGTCAAACCTCCGACCTTCTGACAAGTGGACGGCCTGCTCTACCTGATGCCACACAAATAGACCCTTACAACAAATGGATGAAGGCAGGGGAATTTGAAGTCCTCATTACATCAGAGACCTTGTGAAAGATCGAATATATTGCATTTATTATGTGTAATTTAAACTTCACTATGTTCCACTGGCAGTCCACATTGCAGGATATTGCAACTGCTGCGCTAGTGGTGATTGTTAAATTGCAGTCTCAGAAGATGATGTTTTTAAAATACTAATCATTTGAAATAAAATGTATAGAATATATTCCCCGTGCAGGAAGTGAATTTGAGATTGGCAGGGTTGGCTTACTACTCCCGAGGAAAGGTCTACATTAAAGAGGTCTGTGTTGTGCATTGTAAATCTGTTCTGACTATATCACACGTGTCTGTAATGACAACATCTGAAAAATAATTACTTAGTTTGGTTTTATGTTATCACCCGTGATTAGAGTTAATTGTATTTATTACTGCTCTGTTTTAGGGGGTTATGGGACAGATGCCTTGCAGAGGTGTCAGCCCTCTGAAACAGCTGGCAGGGGTTGGATGCCCCACTGGTGCAGCTGAAGGGTGAAGATCTATTGTGTGTCCGGCTGTGGCTGAGGGGGGAGAGCGGTTGTACCCTAACGAGAAGGTGTATGTAAAAGAAGAAGGTGCATGCCCGTAGATGCGCTGTTTGAATGTGTGTGTGTGAATGGGAAATTACTATAAACTGCACTGTGAAGCACTTTGAGTGGTGATCAAGACTAGGAAAGTGCTATCTAAATAAAGACCATAGAAATTTGCATCAGACACGCACTGAACTCCAGACAATTTACGGCAAACACACTCCGGCCTGTCCCCTGGTATAAAGTCCACAGAAAGTCTGGAAGTGACAATGTGAGAACACAGCAGGAGATCCTCTGCAGGATTCACCACGAGCAAAGGGTGCATTGATGAAGTCTCACACTTAGATGCAAAATAAAATACTTCCGCATGAACAAGGGGTGCCATACATATAGAAGACATTATCGTAGAAGACATTAGAGAAGATGATAAGAGAGCTTTGGATGATAAGGGCAGATGTTATGTGCTCTAAACAAAAACATGTAATCTTAACCTGCTGCACTACCCCTCGCCTGAACGCTTTTTTGTGTTATGAAGGCGCCTGAGCGGAGAATCTGCCTCTGCGTCATTCCTGTGTGAAAGGCAACCTCCGCAGAAAGACCCAACAGGTCATGTCTGAAAATGATTATAAAATAAGCTGCAGCGAATAAAAACAAGAATGATATAGCCCAATTAAGCTTTAATTACTCGGAGGAAAAAAGATACTTATTGTCACAAACACACACAGAATGTCCTCGGTCCTTTACCGCCTACGAGGGCAGACACTCTCTCAGTTACTATGTGGGACTGAGATAACTCCACAGTCATCAGCTCCCCCACTGGCCACTTAGGAAAGTGCAGAGACAAGGGTGAAACTATGTCAAGAATGGATTGCACATAACAAAATATATCGATTAACAGAGCACGTCCTCGGGGTCAAGCGTCTGGCCTGAACTGAGGAAGTGAACCTCATGCACATTTACTTGTAGTTCAGGACTTTAACTTCACTTACCCCCGGAGTTTATGGATTATGTTTCACTCACAGCGAGCAAATCTTTCTGGAGTCTTGTTCCTTGTTTACTGGTTTACCCCTTGCTGTGTGTAGCTGTATGTGTAGCTGCAGTTACAGTTAGACTTTGATCATTGTAAAAGTATCCGCTATGTCACATCACCAAATACCAAAATAAAGCTGAGCTGTTCCAGATAAACATTCTTCTGGGAATAGACACACACTCTGCAGCTGAGGACATTTTTCCTTTTGAGGGAGTTAAAATAACTTTGACTTTTACTTTTTCCAAAATTTTAGTTTTAACAAATTTGATAAGACTTAAAATATGTTCAAACATACTCAAATATTACTTTGCTGATTGGGAAAGAAAGCATGCACTAGGTCCAGCTGATAGTGTGTGCCCTGCACTGGATAATGAGAAAAACAACTTCAGACCATCCAATGCGATTATTGCACCTTGGCCACACTGGTGTGTGCCTGGTGCGTATGCAGAGAGTGGCGGCAGCGTTGCTAATCTACGTTGTGTGTGAGTCTGTTGCTCACACAGGGAGCATGTTAGCTGCGGCCTGCAGTAGAGCTGCTCAAATAAAAGTCACCTTAGTAGAAGTTTAAGTTTGAGGCCGTGCATCTTCCTGTTCTGCAATACTAACAGTAACTCTAAATGCCGCATTATGGTTGAATGCATCCGACACCCAGTGCAGTTTCCATGTTCATGTGTGTAAGATCACTGTGACTTTTACCATTCCCTACCATTCAATCCAACAAGTTGAATGGCTGTGGCTGAGGGGTAGACTGGTCGACCTCCAACCTGAAGGTCGGCAGTTCGATCCCCAGCCTGACCCATCTGCATGCCGAAGTGTCCTTGAGCAAGATGCTGAACCCTGAATGGCCCCCCATAGAATATCATAGTGCTGAGGATAGATGCACCGTATGAATGTGTGTGTGAATGGGTGAATGTAACACTGTACTGTAAAGCACTTTGAGTGGTCATCAAGACTAGAAAAGCACTATATAAATACAATACCATTTACTAAACCATTTACCATTAAGTACAAGTGACAGCTGATCAAAAGTCGAAGAAATTCCTTCAAGGCGGTCGTGAGATATCACATTCAATTTATCCCTTTAACCTGTGACCACCAAAATAGAAACAGTTAATAGAAGAGTCCAAGTGACCATTTGTGCCAAATCTGAAGAAATTCCCTCAAGCCATCTTGAGATATTACGCTCAGAAGGCCAAACATTTTTTGGGAGTTCATGAACTAGATATTTGAGTCAAAGTGCATGTTTTTGTCAAAAGTAAAAAGAGTCCCTCAAAGTGTTTTTGAGATATTGCGTTCACAAGAATGGGATGGATGGCTAAACAGACAGAAAAACCCGAAAACATAATGCCTCAGTGGCTGGCACAGAGGAATAACAAACCGTGTCAACAGACCTGGTAGTGCTTGTACTTTGAAACAAGTACTGGGAGTGTTGCAACTATTTAGGTTTGTGACATATTTGACAGAAAACCATTTAAAATGTGGTGATATTTGTAACATTAATAACAAATCTTTTATTTCTTTTGACATTCCTTCCTCATGAATTAAATACAATGTGTTTCAGATAAGTTGTGCACACATCATACATTGTTAATCATAACAAATTCCAAAATATTTTTCAGAAAGAGAATGTAAATAGATCTATATGTATGGGCAGGGAGAGACTGTTGTCTTTACAACTGTCATTAAAATGTCGGGGAAAAAATCTGGCCAATGGGGTTTCATGTAGTTGACCCAGCCTTCCCATTGTGAGGCAAATGGATTAACAGATGCTGTTATTTTCTCTATTATGTAATTGTCCACTGTGATCTCCAACCATGCATTTAGCGTTGGGTTGTTGCCAGTTCGGTGAGCTGGTACACTTCCATTGATAAATGGTAAATGGTCTGTATTTATATAGTGTTTTCCAGTCCTGATGACCACTCAAAGCACTTTACAGGATATTTTTACATTCACCCATTCACACACATTCATACACAGTGCATCTGTGTGCAGCACTTTCTCTATGACAAGAAGCTATTTGGTATTCAGTATCTTGTACTGCAGATAGATGGACTGCATCTTTATCAGTATCTTGCCCAAGGACATGCGGACTGGCGAAGACGGATCGAACTGCCGACCTTCTGGTTAGAGGACGACCACTCTAACCCCTGAGCCACTCCAGGTAGTTTTCCATTCCTCGTCTGATATACTTATGCTTCCCTCCTTCTCCCATCAAGTTGAACAAGTTTTAAGAACTGACAGACCCCCATACGAGTATGAAACAATTGTGCCACCAGTATCTGAATGAAATGCTCTTTTTTTTTACAATTTCACACATTGAATATTAATATTAGTGCGTTGAGCTGCTATTCCTTACGCTGTCCAATCAAAAATACTTTTAAACCCGACAATTTCTGACATCGTCAATCTTCACGAAGAGTCATAAACTGACACATGGAACACGTATCCATGCAAACAAACATATCTTCATCTTACAGTGTTTTAGCAGCTCTTCCCAATAAAAGCTCTGCAATATTCAGAATAAATTATTTCGATTTTGTTCTGGTTGACGTACAAACGGCTCCGATATCACAACTGATGATGATTTCAGTTTATGCCTTTTTGTTTCTATGCATCACCACATTAGTCTTCTTAGTTTACCGCAGTGTTATATGATACAAAACAAACGGAGTTGATAGCATCCAAAACAACAGCTTTTTATGATGATGGAAATAATGGCTGTTAAATGGCTCCCTGTATAATAGTGCTTATTAGAGTGCAGGTTGGATCAAAGCTGTGCAAATGGTGCTAAAGCCAGAGAGAGTATTGACATTATCATCTCCATCAGATCTTCATCTCAACACTCAACTCACATTAGTCTTTTATTACTTTGCAACGGAAGGCTTCAGTTTGCTTTACCAAGCCATAACAAAAGGTGAATATCTGTGTCTTATATTGATCACCAGCTCTCTCGTGAATCTTTACCATCAATACAGGAAATATGATGTTAAGGGACAAAATATTAGAGACACTGCATTATGTTTCCAGTTTATAAACCCCTGGTTAACAAAACGAAAAGAAAATAAGGTATGTAAACTGTCTGTCAAAACTAATCACACCACGGAGCTCCATGGAAGAGATGTCTGAGCCAGCTGGACCAGCAGCATGTTTTCTCTATTGCTGGGCATTGTTGCTTGCTGTACCTCCGCTGGTGCCATGAGGTCCAGTGCCAGGGTCGCCAGCGGGGAGCCCATCCTCCCAAATGTACTACACACCAATGAGGATGTGCAGTGGACCACACAAACTGAGTAAGAGCCCAACAATAATAATGACAATATCATAATAGAAAACCCATTAGGGAATCCAGGTGATCCATGGTCCATATAGTTGGTTTATCGTCATCACTCAGCACACCAGACCTATAGTATCAACCTGCTATTTCCCAAAAAGTCCATCTGTCTTTATGTGGAGCACACATCTCATGAACTGTTCATCTTATCGGTTTCACATTTGAAATGTGTATTATTGTGTATCATAAATTGCCTCAGGAAGTACATGAGAACATAAGAACATGTTGTCTTTTATGTCCTCGGAAAAAACTATGGCAGCAGTTGGTCACTGCATGGATCAAACATTGGGTCAAAAGTTGCTGCCAGGTCATTTTGAGAATTTCATTACTATTATGTCACCATATCGGACTGACACACACTCACTGGTGTCACCATCAATGCAGTAATGCTTTTTAATTGAGCTGAATTACCGATCTCTGAAATAGTCGACATGCAAAGCATAAACTAGTGAATCATTCAATCTTGCATATAAACCCCACACATGAACGTCATAATGTAAATTCAGCTTAATTGATTGTAAAATCTTCATTGCAGATAATATCCAGCACGCAAACAATACAAAGTATCAGTTTATTGTAGAACTCTGAAATGCTAAAGAAGCTCCAGAGCATTAATCACAGGTCGAGAAAACAGCCTATTAACAACTGGCAGCTTATCTTATAGATATCACATGCCCAAGACAGTGTTATGTCCTATTTAGTGTGATTTAGACGATATTTCAAATATTTACAACATTTGAACAAGGAACCAGTGCTCTGCAGCAGTGTGGCTGGGACACTTCAACTCATGTGACAGTGTCGATTACGGCAACAGTGTGTTCCAGACAATGGCAACAACAGCTGAACCTCCAGTTCGGAGTTCTGCGTACTGGGTCGAGCTTCACCCAACTTTGAATAAACAAGTGAACAGCTCCTGGTGAAGTTTCACCGTCGGGGAACTGAGTCTCGCAGCAGGCTCAGTTACTGCAGGTCACTTTTATAGTTTCAGGAACAAAACAGCAACCAGCATTTCCACAGGCCATTCCAAACCGGGCATGTTTAAAAGAGGCATTGTACTAGTATGAATCTGAATGGAGACGTGTTTGAGTAGAGATTCAGAGGTCTGGAACTTGGCTGATATATGACTGCTTGTGTTTTTTTGGACCAGCAGACTATGTTGAGCAATGCTGCCATGTTGGATCTAACTTATTCAGTGTGTTAAAAAGCAGCTGCCTTGCTGGAGATTTAAACTGAATATGCATTTAAATGTGAATTTTCCCCCTTTTTAGCTCTTGTAGATTGTATGGTGCACTTAGTCTGAACCTATGCAAATTGAATTGCCTGTGATAATGTTGTTTCACTATATGAATGCACAAAAGAAAATATGTTGCGCACCATCTTAAAGAAGTTATTTGACTGTGTTTCAGAGTCTGCTGCTCCCTGGGGCGACGGCTGTGGTTCTGTCACAGAACTCATCTCAATTCTTCACTGTAGCAAAAAACACACATAAATCAGATTCAATTATGTTCGCTAACAATTAAATACATTTTGTTTATGAGCGTGATCTTGGCATTCACACTGATGTTTAGAGAACATGAATCATTGTACTCAAATATAGGTCACAGGACCATCTCGTCGGTCCAGTTATTCCACATATGATTTGTGTGTGCGTGGGCATTAAATACTTTTTCGTTAGATATTATAAAAGATCTGCCAACGACAAGCCAGACCAATTTAATATCCAAAGCAGGAAACATCATGGTGACAATATGAGCACTGGAGGACTGTAATTAACTGATTATGCCAATTGCAGGATGCAGTAAGAGAGACAATAATAACAATGCTGCAGAATAACAAATATGTTCCGTTTTCAAAACCCCTCCCAGCATATAATTGCTGCTTATGGTTATAAATGAGTTGTCCCCTTGTTAATTCTTTGCAAGGGCAAACAGGTGGGAAATTGTTTTGACAAGGCAAATAGCAAAAAAAGCAATTATGACACGTAGGTTGCTGAAAGGGTAGAGACGGCAGGTGGTGTGGAGTGGAAAGACTGTCTTCAGAAGGCAGCCAGGAAAACAACAAGCTGGCCTTGTCGTCTGGATGAGTTTAGATGTTTTCTGCAGGCAGCAGGGCTGTTGCGGAGCATTTGAGGTGGTGTGACAGGCACAAACTCTTTTCTGCTTTATTCTCTTAGCTGATGCGACAGGTTAAATGTATGAAAGTAGCTGATATAGAATCTTTGAAAGTCTCCGCTCCTTATCAGTCATTTGTACGCATTATTGCATAATACCATACTTAAAGAAAAGGCTTTTGTTGAATATAACTGCAGTAAATGGATATTTATCAGAGCGTGTGCTCAGCTCCTATTATTATTTTGCTGTGTGCATGGATGTGGATGGTGGCGGGTTGGGGGGGTTAATATTATTTTACTACAAAGCAGTTTGTGTTAGATTTTTTGCATGAAACCTGATTTACAAATAAAGTTGGATTGATTGAATTAGCATCTTCCTCATTAAAAATCCCCTCAACCATTTAGATGACCTCATTATTGAAGGATACAGTGATATACTGTGGTTTACTTATCTTAGTCTCTGACATACTGGTAAAGTGTGTCTTTGATTTTCAAATATTACAGATGACCTTAGTTAGATGCCCCCCCTAAACAAAAAGTCTACTCTTGACATTCATTTCAAACCAGACACTTTTAAACTATCCCTTGTAAATGTAAAATGAATTCAATTATAATCTAGAGAACATCATAGTGCGGCCCTGGTTTTTCAACAATCTTCTCATCACCTCATCAGAAAATATCCTTATCGCTTTACTCATCCTAAGAGATCCAAGCGCTGGAGCTTACACCACTGATCATACACTTTTTATTGCCGAGAGTGGAAGATAATGTTGGATCACGGGAGCAAAATTAAAGAAAATAAAACGACTAAACTAAAAATTAAGAGATATATATTCGGCAACTGTTTTTTATCATCATATTGCTAATTGATCTGATTCAGTCACATAACTCCTACAGATAATTCAACCCCATTTATGTATTTTTTTTATTGCTTCAATTCAGTTTTGTTTGTTTTTTTGAGAGGTTCAGGCAAGGGTCAATTAAGCTAGAAAAATAACAAATGGCTGGGGTTTGGGAAAAAAAATCTAAGATTAAGGTGCGGATACGGTAAGACAATTGATTAAGAAAATAAAGTTTAAGCTTTAATACTTGAAATAAATCAGGACATTCCACATTAGTTAACAGTTACAATTATCTAATTGAGTTATTTTCAGCCAAAGTCAAGTGCCCAGTTAGGAATGCAGCAGACCGTCCGATCATAGTGTCAAGGAAGGGAATTATTTCCCTAAATAAACCTTTTTGTTTTTAATTTATAAACTCCAAGGCCATTCATCATAAACAATACTTAATACCAGAATATCTGGCAAAACTAATAATGAATAGAGTAGAATCCATTAACACAATTTTTCATAAAGACCTACGGTATCGATGATTTCTAAAGTGGAGCTCCACTTTCTCTCTCTTACTATCGCAATATCTGGATATATATAATGCACTTGGAGGATGTCAGCTACTTGATATGCACCGTGAAGACAGTTTTTCAGATAAGATGTTATCATTGTGAATATTATTTTTATTTTTATTTTAAGTTAATGAATCAAAACGTTTTGGAGGAAGTTGATCTTTTCTCAGTTTTAGACAATGATCATTTTGTGAGCTTTTAACTTTTTAGCATCCTTCTGGGTCCCCTTGAAATTATGTTTTCACATTAAGTTAGGCTGCAAGAACTGATGTGAAAAGGTGAGCACGCATGAGATTACTGGAACACATTGTATGAGTAATTGTATTGGTAGTTTATTCCCTGGATTATTCAAACATCGTGTTGACCTCACACTTTGTGTGCCCGAGTAGCCTGGTTTTATAACCTCTGTGTCTTTTGGTCAGGGGTTTGTGAGGAGCAGGTGGAACCAGGATGCAGAGACAGAAATGTTTAACAAAAACTGTCCTTTTAATGGCAAAATCACTTAACAGATAAAACAACTGGAAGGAGATTTCAGAACTTAAAAAAACATTGGGAACTCACGAGAGAAGGAGACGACGCAGAGGAATGACAAGCCCGAAAGACGAGGCATAAATGGCAACGAAGCACAGAAACTTATATACACAGGGAAGGAAGGGGCAATGGAACACAGGTGGGACACATGAGGACTGGTGCAGACAATCACAAGGGCGGAATCAGGACAAAGACAGGACGTGAAGATGGAAAACACAAGAAGCAGAAACTAGAAAATAAAACAGTAAACAGAACACAGGGATAAAACTCTCAAATCTAACCACAGAAAGACACAGAGTGGGACACCATTAGACACAGGTACGGGTCGAATACAAACTTAAACACAGGGATAGACACGAAACACAGGGAACACTCTTCATAAAAGAGGCCAGAGTAAATAGTCAAAAGTCATAAACATGACATTTTTACTTCATTACTGTACCTCAGTACATTTTTTAATTAGTTTACTCCACTACAGTTAATATCTGTACCGTCTACTCCACTACATTTTTACAAAGCATTGCATCTAATGCCAAAACAGTCTTAAATGTCTTTTCAAGTAATCAATGGCGAGTGGGGAATTGGTCCACTGATCCAATCAGAGTGGGCCGGTAACATCCCTCAGTGCGAGCAGAGTGAACACTTTGCTCTCACTGGCAAAGAAACACCAAGAGTCCTTATTGGGAAAGAAACTGAGCCCCAAACCGTCCCTGATGGCTGGGCCGACAGTGCGTGGTGTAAAAGTTCTGTGTATAGAAGTGCTGTATGAATGTATGTCTGAATGAGGAAATGCGACTTGTACTGTAAAGCACTTTGGGTGGTTGATAAGACTGGAAAAAAGCTATATAAAGAAAGTCCATTCCCCATTGCATTAGGGAATAGGCTACACTCAGCAAGTTGTACCCTTACTTTCAATACATTGGGTATATTTAAAAGTATATGTACTTAAGTAGAAATGTGGATGTGGCACTTTACTTTTACTTGAGTAATTTTACTTGAGAACATCTTTGTCAATTTATTAATATTGTTCCTTCAGTAAAATGTTTGAGTACTTTCTCTGTCACTGTTCATTTCCCTCATTTGTGTTAGAAGCTCAGGGTCCAAAGTAAAGTCCATGTCCAACAAAAAGTATTTTATTTCTGATGATGAAAGCTAAAGTGATCCTCTCTGCACACAGCCAAGTCTCTGAGTTTGGAGTTTCAAGAAGACCTAGGAAGGGAGGCAAGCTGGTTCCTGCATTAAGACATCACTGTTTGCATCGATGTTGCTATGATGAATCTTCCTTGTATTTTCCACAAGCAAGACATTAACACGATTAGCCTCCACTCACTGTTTGAAGTGGGTATGAGCCAGCACATTTGAAGACTTCAATGCAGCTGCACAATTCCCTGCACGTAGGAAATGTTCCGTCTTGGTTAAAGCTTATGTAGATGAACCATTTAAGATCCTTTGGTACCAGGGTGCCAGGGTAGTTAAGACTCCACAGGAAAGACTGGTGCTATTGATGGTGAGTTTGAAGAAGAATGGTTAGGTTATGTTGAAACACAGCAGGGAAAGTTATAACAATAGGAAGTCTCTGTAATGTACTGTCCCTTTCCAGCAGCAGTTTGCTTTAGGAGTCCCACTGGTTGCTGTACTCTCAAACCCTTGTTCACAGAGGAATCAATGCTAATAATACATGTATCTTGTATCTTGTATCTCTGTAAAGACTAATAGAAACACACAGACACAGGCAGATGCAGTTAATTTGAAAATAATGTTTTTATTAAATATTGATATAGTTAAATGTCATTCCCATTATATGACTAATGTACAAGGACCTGTCCGGGATGAGGGATTTGCTTTTGGGGGGTCGTGGCAGAATGGTGGGGGGGCTCAGTCCTCTTCCTCTGGTTGGAACCCAGGGCCGTACCTCAAGTCCATCTCAGAGTAAACCGCTGTACGGACGGACTCCTTCTTCAGACTTGTGACCATGATGGGCCTGGTCCTCCTCCGGGTGAAAGGATCCATAATGTGGTACTCCTCAGTCGTTGCTTTAGGAGCGGGACGTTTCCTAGACTTGACAATTGGAGGGAATGCGATCTTCAGGCAGCGCTCTGTCGTCCTCAGTTGGGAAAGTGGTTTTGTCTCCTGGTTTAATGTGTTCAGTTCATCTTGGATCTCTTTCACCGTGTCGGCATCTCCGTGACTTCTTGCAGCGCTTTGTTTGTCGAGTAATTGGAGTTTCCTCTTGGCAACATTCAGAGGTGCTGCTCGGAATTGGTTCTTCTTGGCGACAATAAAGTCAAAGTCTCCCTGAGTGAAGGTGTGATCCAGGGCTTCTTGGATTGACTTCTCCCTACTCGCGATAATTTCAGGTGTGGGAACCTTCTTCCCAGCCGCCATCATCGCCAATTTCCACTGCATTAACTCACTTGTTGTGAATTCTTGGTTGGATACAGATCTTAGAGTCACAATCTGGTCTTTACTAGCGTGCCTGAGTTTGAATACCAGGTTGGTCCGCTTTGATCCAAACTGGTAGATATTCTTCGTTTCCATCACAGACACGATTTCTGCAACACAGTGAGGCGGGTCGCTGATGCTGGCTCCAGTAACTACCCTGACGAAGCAGCCGGTCACCGTGGTGGCAAAGAAGGGCATGTGGCACCATTTCTCCAGCCTTTTAAAGGACAGGCAGATCCTCTTGAGGTCTTCACGAGGGAAAGCAGCCTGAGTCATCTTTCCATGAGCTTTCTTATTCTCAGGCCTTTTGTCGTGCTCGACCTGCCTTTTCCATTTCATGCCAGCAGATCTCCCCGACGCTGCAGAAGCAGCACTGGCAACAAGGGACTTCCTTTTCGCCACTGACGACATCTCGGTAGAAGACGTTTGGGCTCGGTGAAGGGCCTGAAAAATGAAACATAGAATTCATGATTTAAACTCCAGTCCCACCTTAACACAAAATTTGGCAAGTGTTTAACTGTAGTTGAAGTCAATCACTCAATCAAATTGTATTCGTATAGCCCATATTCACAAATCACAATTTGTTTCACAGGGCTTTAACAAGGTGAGACATCCTTGTAAGGAAAAACTACCAAAAAAAAACTTTAACAGGGTAAAAAGAACGAAGAAACCTCAGAGAGAGCCACATGTGAGGGATCCTTCTCCCAGGACAGACAGAAGTGCAATAAATGTCAAGTGTCAAGGAGAACATCAGCAAGATAAGGGTATTTGCAGCATTGATTAGAATAAACACTTTGTCGCACAACTGTATCAACAACTGTAACTGAGTATCTGAGGAGAATTATTATATATCAGGCAGTGTCATCAGGCTAGTAGTAATCGTTCGCATTATGTATATTTGATTTGTAGAAGTACAGTATTATTACTATTAATATGGCTCACTGATATCAGAAGTACCAATTGTGATGCATTTACTCAACAAACTTTATGAAAATGTACTTGAGCTTTAGCCCAAACATGAATATATTATAAGTAAGGTCAAATGATCTCACCTTGCTGTGTTTTCTGTCCATCGCAGAGTTTGCTCCAGAGTCTTGAAAAGTGCAGCTGCTCATCTCAAGATCAAAGAAGCAAGTGAGGTTTGTTTATAGAGAAGATTATTATATAGTCCTGATCAGATCAATGTATCAATGTATCAAAGGATCAAAGGAGCAAAGGATCAGAGTTGCCTATGATCTATGATCATTGATACTGTCACTGCAGGAGTGGAGTTGTTTGTTTACGCCTCACAATCATAGGATTCATGGTCCATGTATGTCCGCGGTACAGAACATCGTGTTTTATTGGCGTGTAATCAAACTTTGACACCACGCTGCAGTCACACCAGGTATCTCCATCTTGTTGTTATGACACTCATCTCAATATGAAGTTGATCTGAAGTCACTAATGCAAAATGGCAGGTTTCCTGTTGCATTTTTCAAATTGCACCTGTAGAATTTTTTGTTTGCCCTCAAAAAGCCTATTAATTTGCTTGAAAAAGATAAATAATAATAATAATAATAATTACAATTTCAATAGGGCCTCACTGTCTGTCAGTGCCTGTCAGTTCTTGAGCCCCAATAAACCTGTGTATCGATTTTTGTGAAGATCGGTCACTGGAACACATTCCGGGGGTCTCTGGGGGCACCATTGAGCCATTTTGCGACGCCCATTGAAAATTCTTCCAGAATACGTACATTTTTACCACTTTCTAACTTTCTGCCAATTTTGGTAAGAATTTGAGCATGTTAAAGCCCTCAAAAACCCAATTAATTTGCCTGAATAATAGTAATAATAATAATAATAATAATAATCATTACAATTTCAATAGGGCCTCCCACTCCCGCTCGTGCCCTAAATACTGCCACATCTGGAAATTGTACAAAGGGAAAAAAGGTGGCCTGGTCTGGTGGCCTCAAATTTGTTTTTATATTATGGCAATGACACTCATGTATAAAATATTTGAATATCTCTTATCTTTTTGTGTCACATTCTATGAGCTAATACAACAGTTAGTCTGATCATAGGCTACCTGCTCCATAACTGAGCCCCTTTAAATCGAATAGACCATTGAGAGGTGTAACCATTTGCATGTCTCTTATTATAGTTGGCCAATATACAGTACATACAAAAAATAAAACTTTAAAAGGCTTTGGAAGCACACGTGCAGATTATATATTATTGTTAAAAACTGTAAGAATATTAAGCTGATTAAATAGAGGGTAGTCAGTCAACACTGATATCACATTGTTCTGAAAGAGCATGTGTTTGTGTGGGATGGGCAGTGGACCAAACCAATGTGAAGCCAATGAAAGGTGCGTTCAGTCTTCAAAATAAAAATAAAAAATCTATAATTATCACGCATGCTTGCATGGATATTATAACACTATATATAACTGTATAGTTATTTTGCAATTAGATGTCAAATCCCAAGATGGGGGTCAGGACCTCCCAGTCCCCCCTGAGAAATCCACCACTGCTTTAGACATCAATTTGAGGGTGGCGTGATAATACGAATCTGAGGTCTTAAGAATGGAGGCAGCAGCAGCATGTCTGTCGGTAACGTTCGATCTTTATAATCCGAGACAATCTGCAACAACCCACTTTCGGCTCATCATTGAAAGGCTGGGTCTGTTCCTACTTGGTAAATCGACTGCATTTATCCAGAGCTTTTCTTGTCTTATTTACCACTAAAAGGGCTTTTCACTAGAAGCCACATTCATTCATTCACGCACGCACTTTTCTGTTTGTCGAAGGTGTCAGATTGAGCCGATGGATTTCTGAAGATCCCCATTACAATAATTGTAATGGGAACTATTTGGTGCTCAAGAAATTCAAAGCATCTGGGGACAGTAGTTGCATTTACAACAGTCACAGAGAGACCCCTCTTCCCTCGATTTCTATCTATCCTATGCACATTGTACTTATCCAACTGCTATAAAAATATCCATTTTTTTTTTTGCCAGTACTCAGTCAGCACCAAAATATCTGGCTGTTCTTGAGAGACATTTTTTTTTTTAAATAACTTCAATTCGGTGCTTCCGATATTCAGATGAATCAGCCCCAGGACTTTTCTTTCCTTTAAAGTAAGCAGATTGTACAAGTGAGCCCGGGTGGCTTCTGACTCTCATGGTATAGGGAATTGGGGAGATGGGAGAATTAGAAATTGACTGAGGAATATTGATAGAAGGGCTGCAGGGGAGTCGTGATTAAATTTGAGGCAATAACAGTACGATGTGAATAATGGGTAGGATATCTATTAGTGATTAGTGGTATGCTACTCGGAGCAGAAGGGAGAGAGCTTAGGGGAGCAGAGATTAAGTTGTTTTGCAGGACGATTCAGGATGTGCTCCACTTGAAACTTGTACCTACACGGACACTTAGATACCATCCAACTGTGGAATAGTGTGTTCCTGGAGCATATACTGTATGTGCAAATGAGATTATATATGCACATTGGTATGGTGCTCAGGAAGTGTGGTCAAGACAATTAATATTAAAGAGAGAGTGCACCATTAAATGTGTTTTTTGAGTTGTAAACGAAATAATGACTCTTCTTTAATTAAATACATTCATGTTTGTTTTAACATTAAATTTATTACCTAATTGAGTAAAAGATAATTTATGTTTATTGGTTGAACATGTCTTAAAACAGACCAACAGTGTTTCAGATCGTATCGGACCTCTCAGGACCATTCTTACAGAGAGTCAACTGTTTCTCTCTACAACATGACAGTGGCATATATTTATAAATGTTACCATCTTCTAATCGAAGATGTCAGACTATTTATAAATTCAATTCAATTTTATTGGTACCACAAGGTGGAGACTTTACAAAATTACAGAGAAACTCAAGAGTTCCTACATTGAGCAGGTATTTTAGCGGCTGTGGAGACAACATTTACTGGAAGAAAGCACTAGAAGAACCGGTGTGGGCGTCATCTGCCTCTCAGCTGTCTCTCTCACACCAGCCATATAAATGGCTCAGACGAGGATGGTCTTGACCATCAGGAAATCCAGGAGGCAAGAAGTCTTTATTTCATATAACATTTCAATTGCTGCTATTGAAGTCATCACTCATACTGTAGCTCGACAACCTTTAACTTAGCCTCATCAAGCTAATTGATATGTCTTGTGTGTGTGTGTGTGTTTACAGTGTCTTTGTCTGTGTGTGGGGGGCAGAGAGTGACCGGATGTCTTCATTTTTGATTACCGGTCAGAGGCATTTTAGCAAAAAACATTTGAGTGAAGCTTACCTGAAATAAAGAGTAAGGTAAAACAATGCTCTGCAAGGTTACACATACAAGTTTAGCACCTCAAAGCAAGAAAGTTTAAACATTTCACCTGGCCTATCTCTGTTGGAGCTTTCATGTTCTCTCCCTGTCTGTCTGGGTTTTATCCAAGTACTCCAGTATCCGGTTTCTATGTATTTTTACCCTGTTAACAGGGATTTTAAGTAGTGTTTCCTTACTCTTGCTGAGGGTTAAGGACAGAGGATGTCTCACCATGTTAAAGCCCTATGAGACGAATTGTAATTTGTGAATATGGGCTATACAAATAAAATTTGATTGATTGATTGATCCTCCCACAGTCCTAAAACATGCATGTTAATAGGGGACAGTATTAACTTGTACTAATTGCCTGTAGCTTTGAATGTGAATGTGAAGGGACGTTTACCGATGTCAATTCGGAAAAAAACAACGTGATTTGAAAACTTTTGGTGATACGGCTAACAAGGTGGTTAAAAATAACAAACATGTGACCTGAATCAATATTCCCGACAACTGCTTCACCCCTAGCCTAAATGCTCCAGCGGTGTTTCTGTTGTTGTGAACGCATTGGACCAGACAGTGTTCTTTTTCATATATGAAAGGCAAAAGTCGTGGTCTGTGCATGTCCTGGAGTTCATGTCTGACACCAGCTTACATGTCAGGGCTGTGAAGAATGGCAAACTGTCAAGGGTGAACCCCTCTTCCTACCCTGTGTCAGTTGGGATGGGCTCCAGCTCCCCTGTGACCCTCAAATGATAAGTGGTATGTACACTGAAATATCCATGCTAAGTGCTTTGCCCCATGTTTCTCCTACATCTGTTCTTCTTTCTGACTCTCTGATCTTTCCGTCCGATCTTACTGAATGATGCACAGAGCTCTTACAGCCCTCCCATCTGACTTGACTATGCTCTCACCGTACATTGGCTAGTACATATGGTACAGTCCTCAACATTGCTTCTTGAATTTATAACGAACTTCCCCCCGACAAGACACTGACTTTTATTCCTCTGAACATGGGACATCTCTCGTCGCCAGGCACTAAACTTGACCTCGTCTCCGGCGATTTGACAAACGTGTTTGTTGATCCAGGATTTGAGAAGGAATAATTAGACATTTATACATGAAGTTCTGGAAATTGAACATTTATTGTAAAATAATGAAATACTTACAGAGAGTCTCTGGGGTTCTGCCGGACACGTCACCAGGTTCACTGGATCATGTCGAGAAGAAGCCCAGTTCAATCCTAAGTCCACAGTATATATAATCAGACACAGGGTGGGCACAGAGGCGGTTCTTTTTCCCTGAGGGAATTCAGCCATTGGCCAGATGTACACTGTTTCCTCAAAGTGCAGTTTTTTGCAAGCACATCACTTTCAACTGACCAAGTGTCCCACTGCTGTGGCCTTGGCAAACAGGGAGCTTGCTACAGTGGAGAGACCCAGCAGATTAAACATTTCAGGAGGATTTCATATCTTTTTCTCACCACGTTTCATGAAGCACCTCATTGTATTAGTTCTGGCTGATACAATGAATTTCCATCACACACTTTTCTCCGAATTGTATTTTGGGTCAGATTGACATTCAGATTGATACCTGCTCTTTCAGTGGTCGTGCTCTGGGCCTGACCCTGCGTCTGAGTCAAAAAGATATACATCATTCCAAATATAAGAAACAGTTGTAGCATTATTGATTATATGGATTATACATCCAAAAATGTTCATAGGATATAGGTAAAATATAATCACAAGATACAGAGAAACATAAATATCTCAACACATCTCAGTATGTGAAATGTGTGCGTAAATTGGACCTAACATGAATGTGCTGCTACATCTGTCCCCGGCGCTGTTGGCAGGCCAGTCGGCAGTCGAGGAGGCAGCCTGGGCTCTGGTTTCAGCCAATTAGCACCAGCAGACAATGTGACCAAGTCCAGAGTAGTGAAGAGTTAAATGTTAGGATTGGGGCCATGAATTGTTAAACAGCCCCGGGGCTTTCACAATCTGAGACAGTTGACAAATGCAACTGCTGCATCTGCCAGACTTGCACTAATTGACCGTCTACAATCAGGGGAGCTCATATTATTGCCATATCGATCTGGGTCATGAGAGGAATCAACACACATGCCAGGCTCAGTAAGGCTCCATTAGATGGTCTAATGGAGAAGAGTCATGGCAGCAGAGAAAGCTGAGCAGGACACTGATGAGGCTTATTTTGATGTGACTGCAAAGCTTATCAATGACTGTGTTGTGGAAGAAAAGCTGCACTGGAATGCACGTCAGCAACTATATGAAAGACAGAAATGTCTGTGTGTGGGACACAATGCTAAAGACACCCAATCATGAGTCTGGTAGCCTATAAAAGAAAACATTGGACTAAAAGTCATTAAGTGGGCAGAAACTCAAATCTGCAAAATACTTATTTGTTGTTTTTGTAAATACGAAACAGTTTAAAGAAATCAGATTTTTCTTACAGCATTTCTCTGTTGTACCGTAGTGGCCAAAAATGTATAGCTGCTATATATTGCTAAGGATGTCACAGGTACAGATATTTTTGGAATTCTAAAAACGTTGTTTTTCACAGTAGCGCAAGTACTGAACAATACCGACGCCACTGCTTCGTATAGTGTCATCCCTTATTATTGCTATAAAGAACTGTAGACCTTAGACTGTATATAAAGAGGGACAACATGACAGCTCCCCAAAAGTGAAACCAAAGCACCTCAGCCTGGTGGCTGGCTCAAGTACTACAGTTTAGGTCATTCTTCTCGCACTTGGGTTAAAGTGTTAGTTTTTTCCACTAAGTTTGGATTTAATAAGGGACACATCATGATTGACAGATGGGCCCAAATTGCAATTTCTTGTGAGTTTGTTCCGATGGGACCTCGCTCACACAACTCTATCCCCTGTCGCTGCTGAGCAGACTCTGGCATTAGATATGTAAAATGGCAGTGTTTGTATCCAGGATATTCTAGCTTGATTTCTGGATAGTGTGAAGATGTTAAGGTATTTTTTTCTATCTTTGTGTACAGTATATATACATGTATAGACACTCCCCTTGTATCTCTTCTTGTTCTTTTTATAATCATGTAAATACAGTTGACTGTTCAAGTCTCCCAGAACTGGAATGATCATGGAAAAGTCATCAGCATCAAAGCTACCAATCAAAGTGAATCAATTCTACTTCTGAGGTAATGTTAAATATATTTTTATTTTGTCAGAAGATATTTCTCTGATTATTCTAACTCACAAAGAACCGGCCTGAACCTCCTTCAGTGTGTTACTGTTAGCAATCAAACACACTGTAATAAGGATTCTGAAATCACATCAGCCATCGACCAGTTATTTGATGTATAGCCAGACAGTGGAATATGAGTTGGTCTGTCCATGGAGACTTGTGCTGGATTTTAGAAGGGGAACCTGAGCACTTGGCCTGAGATAAAACGTTTTTATATCCTCTGTCTTTGTTCCGAATCAGTATCAGTGCCAAACAATCTACAGCTTCCCAAAAGACAACTTCATAATTTAATAACTAAAAAGATATTTCTTACATAATATCAAGAGCTTATACAAGGCGATAAGGGCACTGTGAAAGTACTACATGATATTCATCGGTTTCTGTGTCAGCTGCAAATTATTCTTACCAATTTACTTAAATCATACAGGTCTCCACGTGGATTTCACCTCTTTACACAGTATTCTTACAGATGCCCATGGTGAAGTTGTGCTTTAATTAGCTGTCCATCAATCACATCCAGGAAAAAATGTATGTTAATTCATCATTTATACATCATGACTGAGGCTATGTATGTTATGTAAATCAGACATTGAAAGAAAGCCCGCGCTGTGATGAAGAAAATATATTTTACATATATTTTTTTATTTTTAAGCTGGGAGATATGTATAGGATCAGCCTATTTGCTTTATACCATCTATAGGAGATGTATATTATATGTCTTGTTTAAAGATGATATTTGGTCTGACAGACTGATGCTGTATGCATACTATACCCTGGTTAATTCCCTGTTAAGGAAACTGTTGCATTGGGAAAAGAGTGCTTCCTATTTAATGACAATTAAACCTAAAAAATGTAAAGAAAATCAGCAATTCATGCTTTACTTTTTGTTCGCTTACACTTCAGAGCAATTTCTACATGATCCAGGATTTAGCTGGTAGCTCCCCTATGGCCGTAACACATTGCATTGTGGGAGAATAAACTATATATATATTCATGCTGACTTGTGCTGCCCTTAGTTGTGTCTATTTGTCTCGTGTAAACACACTATAAACATCTTTGGTACAAAATGTCCAATTGTGTAAGTAGTAGAATGGGCAAATAATCAGAACATATTGAACTTGTAATTAGATAATATATTATTATAAGGGACAGATGTTTGCATGTTGGCTTGGCAAGACCTTGGTAGAGTTTAAGCGAACTTGGGGGACAATTCCAAAAAACTACTTAAGCAGTGAGTGTGATTGTGAGTTTGAATTTCACCATACAATTTCTTCCTCCCCTGTTCAACTTCTGGCAGATCTTTGTGTAGCAACAACAACTACAATTCACTAATAGATTTTCAGCTCCTTCAATCCTTTTTAGCCCCTGGCACGAGCATCCCCCTGCAATGGCTCGATGAAAACTGCCCTTCACTAAATGAAATGTACTCAATAAAAGCATTGTTGATACATGTTTGATTGGCGGCTTGTATTTGCCATATATTAGATATTGATACAGTACTATAGGTTAAGACTCATGATTGTGGAAAACAAACCTTCAGTGTGATGTTTCTCCACGTAGCCTTGAGCGAATTAACTGCGGCGATCCTTAAATTACAGCAGTAACTCACCTGCTAAATGCTCTTGGCCCGCTGCTTTCCTCCAAAAGCAAGAATCATACTGTACTCTACCTGTGCTGCTTGCCTGGTAATGAGAATTCAATACAACCAGTCGATGCAGAGATAATGGTGCTCTCCAGACATCTAATACTGCAAGAAGTGTACAGTATACAGGGGAGGTAGAGTTTCCATTAAACAATTAGAAAGCAACAGCAAAGTGTTTGTGTGTGTGTGTCTGATTTTTAGGAACTTTATCGGCTACACAACGCTCATTTTTCATCCCGTGAGAGCAGCTCAGCTCCATTTAACCAACCCTTGTTAGAAAAGGCGATGACACGCTCACTCCATTTGCTTCACATCTCTAACAGGCCACGGATTGATGATCTTTTAATTTGCTCCAGTCTTTCTTATCCATCCCTGCATTGCTACTCAGCGACTCAGAGAAATCAAATGCTGGACCTGTGCCATGTGAATTCATTAGCACATCATAGGCCGTCTCCACATGAGATGTGGGTTGCTTAGCGTTATGACATAACACTGCCAAAAAATGTCAACAACATCTCTTGTCACCCCCCCAAAAAAGCTGCAATTTTTTAGGACGATTTGGTAGAAAAGGAGCCTTGAAGATAAACTGGGCTTATTGTAGCATGATATAGAAAGTATCTTGTTTTCTTTTGAAGGGGGTTTTATGTCTGTACGAAGTGTAGACATTGAGTGAGAGATGGCCAAAACATCTGTTTGGTCAGCTCGGCCCGTGGTCGGCCAAGACTGCTGGAAAATTTCTGCTTCATCTACATGCATATCAAAGACAATAACAACACTGGCATTGTGGTGAATTACTCGTTTGGAGCTTTTATAAAAAAGGTTTTGAAAGATCATTGGCACAAGAAATGGACTGGGACTGAAGCCCAGGTCCACACTGCTACATCTACTCAGTGGGGACTCTGAAAGCTGTGATGAGTTGGGATCATGTTTAAAAGATGATGTTGCGTAATTTGTATTTATTTTCACATCAAAGTACTGCCAGAGGAAGATATATATTTCTTTTGTTTAATGCTGATACTGGTGGGGTGTAAATGTAGGTGGGAAACCAATAGATAAAGTTCTGCATTACGGACTGGTCATCCAGGAGGTGGCACGGTGAACTTTATCCTCTTGTCCTTGCAAGATAAAAGGTTTCGGCCAGAATGTCGGTGTCATAAGCAAAACTACAACACAAAGCAGAACCAATTTTATTGTGTCTATTTATCTTTGGTACAACATGTCCAATTGTGTAAGTGGTAGAATGGGCAAATAATCAGGACATATTGAACTTGTAATTAGATAATATATTATTATAAGGGACAGATGTTTGCATGTCAGCTTGGCAGAGTTTAAGCGAACTTGGGGGTCAATTCAAGTCAACTACTTAAGCTGTGAGTGTGATTGTGAGTTTGAATTTCACCATACAATTTCTTCCTCCCCTGTTCAACTTCTGGCAGATCTTTGTGTAGCAACAACAACTACAATTCACTAATAGATTCTCAGCTCCTTCACTCCTTTTTAGCCCCTGGCACGAGCATCCCCCTGCAATGGCTCGACAGAGCAGAACCAATTTTAAACAAGTGGTGGGATTGTGCCGGAGCCATAAATTTGATCATATGTGAATATGTGTCATGTGGTGTGGACTGATGTAAACACGCTTCTGTGTCAGGTTTAGCAAAAATTCATGTGAATTTCAGGTCTTTAGGAATCAGCTTCATCAAATGTTAAGAGGCGTGATAAAGGAGCACAGACGGGAGGGAAATAACAGATCTTGAGTTGTTGGGGTTAAATTAGAGGCTGAGGTGAGGAACACATTCACAGACACGTTGTATATGTTGCTAGTTACAATGCTGTTGTGTCCTCAATCTTGTGGTTGTCAGGAAATTCAGTGGGATATACAAGCTGCCAGAACAATCTCCATCTTATGAAGTGGATTATTCTGTACTGAGTTAACCTGATGTCTGATGGATATTGGAGCTGGATCAAGAGCTGCATGCAGTTACTGCTGGCATCATCTTGAAAGAGACTGTTGCACATGTGGTGCCAGAAAAAAATCCCAGAAAAACAGTACCAACCCTGTATCGAGAATGCAGAGTGACAACTCCTAAATGGCCCTTATCAGTATCAGAGTCAATTATGCTTCCTTTGCTGCCATTTTCCATTCAATCTAGATGAAGAAAAATAATCTGCACAGATGTCTGATGAACACGGCTGTATTTAAATTTGTGATCACGGTGGCGAACAGAATTTACCTAATGAGCCTCAGTTGTCCGTACTTGAATATATGATTTCATTACAACATGGATCTGTGAACAGAGTGTTCTTGGTCTCATGTACTGTACATGCTGGGAGTCAAACCAAAGAAGTACAATAGGAGCATTTCAGTACAATACCAAATAGTCATGGCAAGATGTCCATTATCCTCATGAGATACAGATTCTCAAGGCTCACCTTATCACAGCTCAAGAGACAGGGTGAGAACTACCAACATAAAACATCTAATCCAAAGGATGACTGCAGAGGTCTCAGTCCTTGAAGGTCAACCATCACCACACAATTTGAAATATATTAGAGATGGAATAAGTAACAAAGGGTTACTGGCAAATCAGATCAATGGAAAACCAGAACCATCACTCTAATGTGTGTATATAATATATATATATATATATATATATATATATATATATATATGGTTTTGCTGTTTGAGACTTTCCATGTGTCCTCACTGTTTTATAACAGCACTTCTACAAACAGAGTGTCTCAAACTAAATAAATATATCACAACTTTTACATTTTCCTTTTAATCGAACAGTGTCTTTGACTGTGACATAATTCCTTTCAGTGTTGAGGCTCTGACTCATATTCTATCAGTGCATCTCATAACAAGATGAGGAGGAATACAAACTAAAGCCTCTGGTGTCTTTTATTAGAAAAAATATGCACACACTGTTCAATATTCTTTCATTATTATAAATGAACATTTGAGTGAGACTGAGCTCATCACACATAAACTACTTCTCTTGTCTTCTCGCTGCTATGGCAGCAGAAACTGTCAAATTACTTTTTCAAATCTGTATCACTTATTCACCATAATAATTTAGTTCATATAAACACGCTTGTAGCTGGAAAGGAAAACCAAGCGTGAACTGAGGCAGTTGATAACCAGCTTTGCATTAAAGGTTATCCAGAACGGCCACATTTAAGCTCAGTGAAACCAGATAAGGAAAAAATATGGGTATGTTGTACTTGCTTCATAGTACTGCCCCTGTTGTGTAATTTGTATATATATGAACACAAAGTCTGTGGGAAAATAAATCAAGGAGCGGCCGAGACACAACATGAGTTGCACATCTTCCTCGATTCCCTAATAGCTACCGAACCATTTCTCTAATTGAACAAAACGGATTTGTTATTACTATTTCTGAAAATACAAATGGAAAATGTGCTTTACAGTGGACAAAATGCCAAAATAACAAAGAAATATTGCCATCTTTAAATCAAACATTGCAATAATCTATCCCTAAATCAATCAATCAAATTACAATAACTTAACTACCCAACTTCCCAAAAAACGGAAGAAAACGTGTATATTAATAAACTGGCAGTCCAATCCTTATACTAAATCAAAGAGTTCAAGCAAATCGAGGGAAAACAAATCTACAGACAAATTCACAGACAGCAGTCATAACAATGTTGTAAAAGTTAATAGTCTTGTAACTAGGACCAGTTTTTAGTAGTTAGTTATAGTCAAAACCAAAGATAGTGACTCTTCTTAGTCTCATTAAAAGCAGATCTCTACCATAAAGGACAGTTAAGGTAAAGGACTAAAGAAAGTGAACCAGCTTCTCCCCCGAGGAAAAGTAATCTGGGTCATGCAGAAGATTCAGACATGGTACCTGCCTCCTGTTTTCACTTCCTGTTGTTGTTTACCTGAGTCTGCCTGCTTTAACAACCCTGCCTTCTAGACATGATAGTCAAATCCCTTACAACTAAAGGAAAACTGCAAATGTATTTTGTAGGAAACTCAATCATTGGTGTTCAGATCCTACACCAGGGTTTGAGAACCTCTTGAATCGGGGTCATTTAAATTGTAAACATGTCATAACCCAAGAAAAAGAACTTGGACACACATGAGCGTTCTCATGACAGCTGTGATTTGCTTAAGCAACTAAAGTAAATAAAGTATTGGACATTTGAACTGTCTGGTGTTGTCACAATCAGGGTGAAGGAAACAAACAAGTGATGAAGACAAGCCTGTGCGTCTTGTTTGCGGAGATGCGCTCGCAGTGATCAAAAAGACCAATCAATATAGCTGGAAACAAGCAGCTTATAGAGTTACAAGGACAAATGCACTTGGATCAAGTTAACGCCCTATATCGGGGCAGCAGCAAGCAGCTTTCACAAGGCCACACTCAGATACGAGGGAGGCTTTGTGGTGAGAGAGCTAATGGCTGAGAAGCTGAAACCTCATTCAGGAAGAGAATCTGTGAAGGAGCATTGTTGTTCCAGTTAGAATGAAACAGCAGAAATAATGAACACCAGCCAGCCATCTGTTTACTGTGCTGGGTCTCTGTAGAGTTTGATACAAGGCAGGAGTTCCTGTGTTTGAGAGTCATGCATGATTCCACCAAAGTTGAGGATTTGTTTGAGTAAGTTGCTTTGCCCAAAAATAGCTGCGATCTTCATCATCATCATCATCATCATCATCATATGCTTCGCTAAACAGGATTGGGTTAGGTTATTGAATGTAAGTGTCTGTTTATTGTAAATTGACTTTGTAAACCTGAGTCTTACAATCTAGTTTCTGTAAATACTTATTGGATATTTGAAATTAGTTCTCAGGTCTGACTCATCAAAAGCTCAGTCTGGACAGCACTGTTGTGTTGGACAGCGCTGTCCAGGGTGGGTCAACGCAAAAGAGTTTTATGTTAAAAATGTATAGAAATAGGGGCGATGCTAAGAACCCACTAAATCTAAATATTGAGAAAATTGAGAAACTCAACCATCAGTACTCTGCACATATTACCACCCAGAGCATAAATCCATCACCTCTCACAGCCGAGGATAAAAGGATCAAAAGTATAGAAGATACTCACAGGGAGGAAATGAAAATAAGAAATACAAATTATGAAGGAAACAGTTTAAAACATGCAGCAACTTAAAATCAGTTGATCACTAAAAATGTATTGCATAGCTACTGTATGATAGTATCACCAACATCACCCACACTGACTCCACTGCTCACTTTTCTTTCTCTCTCTAACCAACTCAGCTGACCTCTCTGACCCACAACAGTTTAAACGCCAATGAATTGACACCACAGTATAAACACTGATCACCACGTTATGATCATTGCTTTTCTTAATGAGTTAAATCCTTCTTCATAGCTGTGTATTCATCAGCCCGTCCTGCTTGCACTCTCTTCCTTGCACAGACACAAACACACGCACACACTGACACATGCACTCACTCACACAGTGTCATCATTTGTAAACTAAGGCAATGCATGCAGCAGTGGAGGGCCATGAATGTCACACCTGGGCCTTCAATGCAACAAAATCACAACAACCAGTCACATTCAGTTAAACACAAATAACGCAATCAGGATTCAACATGGTTTCCTACAAAGTCCAGCCAAGCACTGAGGCACAGCCAGTCTGCTGATTCTGAACATCATTCACAGCAACTAAAGCAAGCAATAAAAATAATAATTAGCTAGAAACAGGCCGTCGATCTCCTCCGCTTCATTTCTGTACCATGGACAGTGCTGTTGGTTGTGTGTAAGTACCGCGCTGTCCATGGTTCTGAAACTAAGCAATAGTCAAATGGATCTCTCACCCCTTGTGGCGCTGGGATATATAAAGATATGTAAAGATAGTAAAGATATATAAAAAGCAATCAAACTGACAAAAGCTGACAAACAAACAAAGACAGAGTCCATCCCCCTTTATTTATTTATAAAAAAGTTCAGTGACACGGTTGTACTTTCAATCTTCAGGCCAGCAGAGCAGGCCTTGCTGGCCCCTCTGGTTTGTAGAGTCAGAGGAGATGGTGGAAAGCGCTCGGATTGGCTCGATGCAGTTTGTAAGTGAATGAGCATGAAAAAACTGTAAAATAAACACATTTTTACCTTCCAAACATGAATGTAAAGACCCTGGCCTTTCATTTAACATTTATTCAGTGGAGTTTGTATCCTGCACCATGAAGTCAACATTTGTGGATTTTAAGAAAAACTACAGCTGCAAAGGTTTTGTTGATCTGAATTACATCAACCTTTTTTATCAAATACTTGCTAGACTAACAGCAGGGAGCATTCCACAGCACTATGACCTTGCTGCTAACATGGCTTTGTTAACATGTAAAACAAGATATACACATGACCTTTTTAACATAAAGATATCACTGCGATGCAAATTTTGTAAAACCTTTTAGATCAAAGCAGCTCAATGCAGTTGTGGACTCAGTCTTGTTATGGCTTGTGCGGACCGCATGGCAAAGTGATTGTGTGTCAATGATTGAAGATACATGCCAGTTGTTTTTTACTTCAAACACTTTTAAATTGGTAAAAGTGACTGACTGCCTCTCGGTTTAAAGCAAACCTCTTTTCCATCTGTCAATTCTGACAAGTATACGGTGCAACCTGAAAACACCCTGTATCTCCTTTTTCCATATGTCTGTTGCTGCTTCATCTGAGTGTGTATGTGTGTGTCCGTGTGTGTGAGACCACCAGCTCCATGCGACTCACATGACGTCCCTCTTTTCACTGCTATCTTTACGTGCCAGGTCTATTTTTGCCGAGCCCCTATCTCCAGTCTAAAGCTAGAATTGGCTTGCTTTAATTTGTCACTGTCTTAACATACACAGGACTGCAGCTGAACTAGTTTCTTGTGCGTGTAATTAAAGGGAGAGGAAGTGACAGAAACTACCCACTACCAAGAGCCAAGGAAGAGAAATGTCTGTTTGAGGGATCCAAGCTGTTGCTTTGGAAGACCTTGTTCTTTAACCACTAAACAAAATGAGCCAAATTACAGGTAAATGACAGCAGCTGTTCTTTGAGATCAGCTTTACTGACATTTCACATCAGGGATGAGAGAGAAAATTACCCTGACTCCCACCCACACCATCCACAGGAGGGTTAATCAGATCTATCAGCAATTGTTAATAAGGACAATATGACAAACAGGACACACTTTTGTATATAATACGTTATATAATAGAACTGTGTCTCTGTTGGTAGGCAAGTACAGTGGTCATTACAGGCCTTTGGAACTGTCCACACATTGTTAGTTATTTATATTGAATATTCCAAACTCTATGTGAGGTCCCTATAGATACAACTCAAACCAGATAAAATGTTTGCAGTGTTTGGAGTAAAATCTGTCATGATGGGGTTGTCAAATAATCAATATAATATGATGTATGTGAACACTGTATGTGAAAAAAACACCTAGTACTGTCACATACGAGCGAGACTGCCTGAAGTTCGTATACATATGAGATATGTAACTGCATTTGAAATTCCCCAAAAAACAAAAGCTAAAAAAAGGTTTGTGCAATATTTTAGATCATTCAGTTGGATCCTTTCGAGCCTCCCTTCTAGCTATGGCAGTAGATATTACTTTCAAGGCTTTGTCAGTGTAACACAGCACAGAATTGTTTTCCTGACAGCTGAGAATATCTGAAGCTACAAGACAGGTCAGCTATTCAGCCGGCTTAGCTTTTTCGCTTTACCTCTGAGGCTTCTTGCTGGAGCACTGAGACGCAGCGTTTTGTCAGTAAAGCCGTTTTCAGACATGACCTGCGGGTGAGATCCAGAGAGTTAGCTGCAGAGTCTACCCGCAGTCTGCCTTTCACACATGCACAACACAAAAGGAGGCGTTCACTACAGCAACAAATCCTCTACATTTTTTCAGGCGAGAGGTGGAGCTGCCAGGGTCAGCAGACAGACACAGGAAGTGACGAGATTTTCTTAATGACACACAGACACCGTGGTCAGCTCTTATCACCACGAACTGTCTTGACATCCTTGTGTCTTCTTCGTGTTTGTCACTGCTTTTTCACTAATAGATTATTTTTTTCATTCTCAGCCTCTGTCGCATGTTAGAAGTGTCATCAACCCCCCCCACTTACCTGCCGTGAATCCAGCACAGGATCCCCTGCTGTGTTCACAAATCGACTGTTTAACCCCTTGTGGACGAATGTCACAAATTCGCCTCAAACCCCATTCCAGTCTTAATGCCACCAATGTGACGATTGTGCCTGATGGTGCAAATACTACACAAACCAAGGAAGGTATTGGAAGCACCCTGCCGCCATCTAGTGGTCGGAGTGGAAAATACATACTAGCCCCTTGGGACTGTGCAGCAAAGTTATTTTGAGGTATTAAGCTGTATTTGAAATACTGTGATGATGGAACAGCAATTATTGTACAGAAACATATGTTGTTATTCAATTTCAAGCAAAAGCAGCATCAATGTACATACAAGAGACTGGACAATTTGTTAAATTAAGGTTATGCCCCATTATGCCTAATGTCGCCAATTTGCATCATACCGAAATTTATATCCATTGTATATGCTATATTGAAATTAACACTCTCCAATTAATCTAGCATCTGTATGACAGCCAAAAAATAATTGGAAATTAATTCAGGCATTAAGGGGTTAACTCGGACAGTTGCAACATATGCAGCTCCGGAGGAACATACTGAAGGAACTGCAGAGTTCAGTGCATGTCTGAAAGCAGCTGAAGTGAGGCTATCATGGCCATTAGGAGAGCACAAAGAGAGATCTGCAAGGCTCTTGGGAGAGCGGCGTAAACAGACACCAGAATACAGCTGTGGGGAAAGTGCTGTGTTATTCAGTTTTCTGATATCAAAGGGATGTGTTTGGTTTAAAATGACAACGATAAGACAATTTTAATAATAATGTTACAAATTCTCCTTAGCTCCAGCCCTCAGTGTTCTTTTTCTCTGTAATGTCCGCAACGTAATAATCCTGCTTATAATTATCATTCTGCATGGTGCTAATGAAGGATGATCAAAGTGTTTGTGGCAAAGGCCACAGAGTCAGGGTGGGTGGGGCAACTAACAGGATTACTATGTACCAATTATACTGTCATGCAGGCCAATCGTTGATCCCTGTGTTAATGATCATGTTACATAACAGAATGGGATACGTCCCATTTTGTTAATTCCAGCAGGAAATCGATGGTGGGTGAATAAAAGCTCAGACATTTCAAGATTCTCCAGCTGGCCTCCTCACCTCACCTCACAGGTACTGCAGGTTGGTTTCCCCCCTGTTTGCTTTCCACTGAGAGGTAAAGAGTTTGAATAAACTTCGGTGGAAGACTCGTTCTAATCGCCTCTTAAATCCCTTTCACAATAAAATGTTTTAAATGAACACTTACCAAGAGGCACCACCTGTCTTCGACCTGGAGCTACTGAAGTTTTTGATAATGCAGTACATTACCTTTCTTTTATCACCCTTATGGTCATCCAGCTGTGGAATCCTGGACACAGGAAAAAAAAAAAAAAATCATCCATTGATAAGACAAGGGACTGCATTGGGTTTTCAAAATAATGTTTCCCAAAGAAAATCCTAGAATCCAACAACACATGCACATGCACAGAGCGATCCGAGTGTAAATTACCCAGACCAAAGAGTGAAAGATAAATTAGGTCACGAAGGTCTGACGTGGACGGTGAAAACATTATGGACCAAAGAGCAAGCGGTGGCTCGTGGTCGCACAAACACAAAGTAACGCAACAGCTTTAACGAGCACAGAGCAAAAAGTGCTGCGAGTTGATGTGTGAAATAATGATAAACACTGTACCCATGGGATTTGAGTGCCTTGGTATATATACAGCATGGTGGGGTGCAAAAGTGGTCTGTCTTTTGAGGCCTACTTTAGTTGGTGTAGTCTGCACAACTCAAACACGCATGCAAATTGTTAGGTCAGACAACAGATCAAATGAAAGCCTGCACACGAGGAAAGAGCACAGCAACAAAACAGGCCAATCAGTCTTTGGCTCACACAGAAGCTCCCGTCTGCGAGTTCAATTTAATCAGCTCAGCTTATTGTGCCAGATGAGGCTGGTATCGAGCCTTCAGTCGAGAGGAAGAAGCAGCTACAACTTTAAAAGAACAATGGAAAATCCAGAACAATCGCTCCTTGTGAACTGTGCTGTGGCGTGTTGTCAGGGAGAGCAAAGCTGGCAGTTCTTGACCCATCAAGGCTAAAGCTAGACATTAATTAAACTTTGTTGAAGTTGAAGCATTATCTTTCTTTACATCTGATCTCAGAGCAGTGTTTTGCCCTATAAATGACCTGATGTTCCCTGTTGTTGGAGGTCCAGGTTCTGTCTTTTAATAACCTAATTTAATCAACCTCCACCCCAGCCTTAACTGATGTTCCACTTCAAGTATTACTTCTACTATCTTTTTTTATTTCGAACTAGTTCACAGTCATATGTTCTGTTTTTTTTGTTATGATTTGGATAAAAATCCCCCTTTTGTAGTTGAGACCATTTCCAATTGACAAAGTCTGGACCTTGTCAAGTGGAGGGAGAGCAGCTGGTTTTGGACGGTTTGAGGATCACTTCGATCTGATGAGGGACCCCTTGACTCAGCTCCACATCTCTGAGTCCAATCACTATTTCTTTCCTTTGAGACAGAATATTGCTGCGCAAGTATTGCAGCTCCTTCAAAATAATGTAAGTTGCGTGTGTAGCAAGAGAATAAAAGTGTCCACCTCAGGGACCTTACTTGTTTCTTGCAGTTGTTGGATTTTACTCCTGGTCCAAATGCTAAGGCCAGCCAGAATCTAGCAAATCAACCCATATGAACCCTTTTTCTGGTCCTTGGCTGTGTTTGAATAGTCCATTTCGCTTAGGGATCTTGATAACTGAGCGAAATGACAGGAAAGTATATCTGCCATATTAGGAGCTGTTCAAATTTATAAAATGATAAGGAAAGGTACCTCAGTGCTTCTAGTTATCTAAATCAGCATAGGAAACCTCAGGCAATCTTTTATTAAAGGAAAGGAGAAAATAATTCCCCACAATTCTTTATTATATAAATTTTAAGCAACACCCAACATCGCGGATACACCAGACCGGCATAAATGTATGAGACGGATGTAAATCCTCACATGAGCATCTGGGCTCCTGATTTCTTCTCTGCATATCTGTCCAGTGAACTACCTCCTGATTTAACTCCTATAGTTCACAATATCATCAGAATTAAAAAATAATAAATCAATACAACAAAATACAAATATAAAAGTAATTTCAATCCCCCATTCGTGGAATGGACACTTTTACAATTTTTCTACACTTATATAAGGTATTCTCTATGTATTTTACTCACATTATTATATCATTTCAACATTTCGGTCCTGTTTATTTTTTTTTCAATCAAATCGATTGTGTTTTTGTACATGTTGCCTCTGTATGAAATTAAAACATTTTTTCTTAAGACGTTTTACTTTATTTTGAACAGGACACTTTATTATCACTCTTGGCAGACAGCCTACAGCACAGAGTGCCATACATTTTGTGCGTATCTTTTGCTATGAATAAAGTTGTTTTAAAAAGTGTGTGTGTAGTGGATTCAGATTGTGTCTGCACAGAGGTTCTTCTTCCCCAACTCATCACCGCTTGTCCTTCACATCTTTCTGGGACCTTGTGATATTTTCCATCGGGGTCTAAAAATAGTGGTTATTTGTCCAGTCTCGGCTACTACAAGAAACATGGCGGCCTCCATAGAGAGGACTCCCCCCCGATGTAAATATAAAATATTTCAGTATAAATACATATGGTTGGTAAATGGTTTTGTATTTGTATAGCGCTTTTCTAGTCTTGATGACCACTCAAAGCTCTTTACAGTACAGCGTTACATTCACACACACATTCATACAGTGCATGTATTCGCAGCACTTTGTTATTCTATGGGGGGCCATTCAGGGTTCAGCATCTTGCCCAAGGACAAATGTAGATGGGTCAGACTGGGGATCGAACTGCCGACCTTCAGGTTGTAGGACGACTACTCTACCCCTCAGCCACAGCCGCTCGAAACATATGCCCATTCTAGGGTAAAGAAAACAACAATTTGGATAATTTAGATGAAAAACACTAGTGAATACATCAATAAGATTATCAATAGATCCCTTTCACCTAAATCTTACATACTGGACCTTTAAACTTGTTAATGCAAGCGCCATTGTGCCTGATCTCTTTGCTCTGCACCCAGCCTGTACGCTATTACTCTTTAATGTTTAGTCTCCTTGTTTACACTAACAGCATGCACCACACATTGATCACTGCCACCATGTACTTCCATTCATTACAGATTCTGAGTAAATGACGTCTCATCTTAATCATTGCAATTTATTTTCATGAATTTCATTTTGTGAATCTGAGTTCTGTGAGCATCTCCCTCGTTTGTGCCGCCCACGCTTTGTTGTAACAGTAATTTGAGTGCAAGCCTCACCATATCAGCCTATGTCATGACTGTAAGCAGGCAGAGAGAGCTTCTATTTTGTTACAAGCCATTAGTTTACAGTCACTGCTCTGTTCAGCATCAAGACTAGAGTAAAATATGTTGTTAGCAAATAGAGCGTTGTGAGTTCAATGTTCAATTCAAATATTGTCCATATGATCACTTCTTTCTGCATATTCATCTGAACGGCAACACCTTTAAACAGAGACATTTAAAAGGGTTTTTCTTTCTTTACCTGTGAAGGCTTCTTGTTTTGGTGACTCACCATGTGCAAAACTGATGCACAGTGCAGGATGCTCCTACGTAGATCTGCTTTTGTACAGTCCAGTGATTGCATCGCTTCAGGAATTATAAAACTATATCCAGAAATTAAAATGTACTAAAAGTATGTTGGGACACCCTTGACACACTGGCCATGGACTGAGCAATTCTTAAAAAGAGTATCAAGACTCAGCCCCCCAAATAACTCTTACACAATTCTTTTTATTGTGGTTGGTATAAGCATAAACCACAGTAAGCTGCTGATTTGACAATGTTACTGTGCTTACAGCCATGAAGTCAAGCCTTGTATATTCTCCTCCCATCAGGATTCACATGTTCCTGTACAGAAAGCTGTGCAGCAGCGTAATTCATTAAAAGTGGCAGAGTAGCAAGACAAATTCTTGGCAACTTTCAGGGCAAACTTTGCATAAAGAGAGTTTTCAGACAATCAAAAGATGTACGGAGAAAGCCTAACTGAGTGGATGAGATTTATGTGCGTAACACACAGGCCAGGTTGTCTGAAAGTAGCTCATGCAATGCAAGGCTTTACTGTGGCTGTTAATGTAGCTTTTATGTGACAACTGCCACTCATGTTTATACATTTTCTTGTGTTCTCAAATAGTCATCCATTGTCGCACTTACAGTTGACTGATGTGGTTGCCAGGATCAGCAGACCTAAAGCACCATTAGGTCCTTTCCACGGTGGACGACCTTTACCTGTATCCAGCCTGCTCTGAATTAGCACTAAGTGGTACAATCAGAGCTTGTCTATGAGATAATTGGAAGCATTTCCAAGCCAATCTTCAGGTGAAAACTGTTAAGCTGACTTTTAGGGCCAAGCTGCTCACAGTGGAGTCCAGTAGATAAGAAATGACGGAAACTTCCAGCAACAAAAGAGTAGATGTTGTTGTGCATGTCATTTGTGTGTATGTGCTGAATTGTATTAACTGTAAGATGGATTGAAATCGTGTTCAGCCATTCATGATCTCGAGAGGACAGACAACTACTGATGAAAGTGACTTGTTGTGCTAGCAACACCCTGATGTCAACAATTTGTTTTGTCAAAATGTAAAATACAAACAGATAATGAAAAGAAGATGTTCTCAGACAATGACTTAATCAGGGGGAATTCCTGACTAGCCCTTTAGCGCCACCACAAGGATACATTTCATTAGCTCAACAGCTATTGATTGGATTGCACACATTTTTGGTAGAAACTAGGGATGGGCATAATTAATCGACGATCGATTAATTGATCATTAAGAATTCCGTCAATGACATTATTTTTTCATTGATAAAACTAATGCATGTTCTGTTTCGTAGTGTGACGCTGGGTTCACACCGGACGCGGAAGTGGCGCTGAAACGCTGCGCCATGCCAGGAAAGCCATGCGCCTCCCATCCACCCCCCCCCCCCTGTTAAACGATATTGATGACATATTTTATATGATATAAATTATCAAATAAGCATCCCATACTTTGAATTCCCCTTCTGTTGTCCTGGTGTTTTAATTTGACCAATTTGATCAATCACATTTGTAAATGTCCCCCTCTGCCCATCCACTACAGCCACACAAGCAGTCATATAGATGATAAGAGAGGGGGGGGGCTACGTATTCTCCACATAGGCTTTAGTGGAGAATACGTAATTTACCCTCGACACCCGACATTGAAAAGAGCAAACAGCGGAGAAGTTCTTCAACATGGATGACATTAAATGAATATTTGAAGTGGAGAAGTACAGTGAGTTGTATGATCCTCAGCACATGTTGTATAAAGACAACACCAAAAAAGATACATGGTGGGACGCTGTTGCTTAATGTTGGAGCAACAAGTAAGTATATGCTTGAAAAAATGATTAACCCTTGTATGGTGTTCATGTTTTTGTCGCACAGCCAATGTTTGCGGGTCTGGTGGACCCACTGCATTATTGGGTCTAAAAATCAATACAGCTATAACAATTTATGTAAAAATTCTTAACAGATGTTTTCTTTATCCAAATAGCAAGCAATATAGACAGCATATATGGTTAATATTTGTCATTTACCCCTGTTTAATCACATATCTGAATAAAATGGTTTTTCGTTTTTTTTTATAAAATAGAATTAAAGAAAAAAACAAGTACAATCAAGATATAGCTGAAAAAACCTAATGTCAGTATTGATGTTTATTTCTTGGAACTCAGTTATAAATTGAACACACTCTGGCAGTCTACACAACACAAGCAACACTTGTATGTTCCATGTATATGATGAAGCAGCATTTTGCGGGTTTAGACGGTATGTACTGCCTGAAGAGGCAGCGGCCCCTAAACGTCATCAGCCGCTCATCAACAGTGACATTAGGCCCATGGTTGTAAAATAGAGTGAGGCGGGGCACCCACTTGTCCCATACTGTCCTGATGGCAGCTAGCTTGTCTTTCTGCCGCCGAGCTGGTCTCTCGTCTCTGTTATCAAAGCAGATAATCCTGGAAATCATCTGGAAGATTTTCAGAGACATTATTCCTCGGAAAGTTCTCTGACAGTTTCTGCATCTCACAGGGATTCTGTGGAATCCCCTGTGGATTTGAAAACTCCAGCTAGGATAGTTTTCTGAGAGAGATGTTTTCACACCAAGAGTCTCTCCTAGAGTCTGAGCACAATCCACATGTCATTGTCTTGTAGACTTCAAAGAAGACCCATGGACATAGATGGAGACAGTATGTCTGAGCATTCTGTCAGGACATGCAGAGAGCTGATTGGATAACGTTCTTCTCCTGTGTGAGGAGGAGTTTTGTCTAGCATAAATTAATTGGCTTTCCAAGGCTCGAGGCCATTGAGTTAAGTCTATCACCGTGACTTAACCTTTGAGCCCCGTCCGCAGACGGCTGAATTAAAACAACAGAAAGATATTTGTATTTGCTGTGTCCTGTTATTGAAATTCTATTACACTGCCACAAGAGTTGTTCATCTTGTAATAAAGATCTCAATGAGGAAACACGCTGTGTTTTTTCTTTTTTCACTACATTTTAATATAGCCTATAAATAGGGAATTTTAATATAAAATTATTAATGATTAATCGAAAATCGATCGTTAATTCTCCTGACGATCGATTAAGACAATTTAATCGAATGCCCATCCGTAGTAGGAACTCATGTTTAAAAAAGATTCATTGTAATCACATTTGGTAATAAATTAACATACCCTGCAGTAGTATTACAGGTCATACATTGTCCAGGACACTATAGCATTTGTTAGCATGCTGGTTTACTAAACCTTGTTTACCGCTGTAATCATTGTAAATTGTATATTCAAATTTCACTCGAAACGGTGCTTTTTCACCATGTTTTTTGGAGATAACTGCAGGTACTGCATCAGTAACTAGGAGGAAGCTATCAGAGGACAGGTTGAAAACACGATGTAAATGATATTGAATTGGATTTGGCTGCAGCGCTGTTCACCCATGAAACTCCAAAAGTGTTTTGTGGACTCAAACACTTTACCCACCCATCCATCGGCACAGTGGTGAGTAGATAATGAGTGGATTTTTCTTTTGGCTGAACTATCCCTTTTTTAGAGAAAGCAGAGGGTAATTCAACAGAATGTTCGACTGCTGTGGTGGACTGCATGTGAGTAGAATGTCTATTTAGGACTATTGTTTATCTAGTGTAGTTTTTATCCAGCTCTATTTTATGCTTTATATCTTTAAATATTTCTAAGTCTATTGCACAGGCTCTTCTGAATAAATCAAATAGTTAAGACATATACGTTTATTTTGCTGTTGAGAACTTTTCCCCGCGAAAGAAATATACTGGCTTTTGACTCTTAAAACAATACATATATTGTCTATGCAGAGTGGTAGACACACCGGTCCACATACATGATTATACCTATATTCATACATACATACAAACCATTGTTGCTTTATAATGTTTTGTGATTGGCCTCTACTTCAACAAAAAACTTAATTGGGTTTCCTTTAGGGAAATGTAGGAACTCTTACCCATGCTGAACCTTGACCTTTTGGTCCCCTTATCATCTCCCAAGTGGCAGTTAATGGCTTTGTCCATTTGGAACGAGCAGACATGCTTCTCTTTTTTCCTTCTGGCAAAAATCATAGATCACACTCACAAAGAAGACGTTAAATGTTTCCCTCTGACTGCCAGTTGGAGTTGTGCCAATTTAAATCTCCCTGTTGTTGCAGTGACAGAATTTCCCAAAGTGCTTCCTACACAGACATGACACCAAAGGCTGATGAGGATAATGTGGGAGTTTCAATGAATAAGCTTCAACTGCAGTGATCACATTTAGCTACTTCTCCACCACTTAATGAGATTAAAGGGGTTTAATCACCTTTTAATCTGCTTGGGTTTCTATTCAGCTGCTAGATAGCACCGGCAATCACGTCAGCGTGATTCCAGTCCATTCCACGTGTTAACCAAAATCCACAATCTTTTATGAGATGCCATGGGGAATTACCTGCAGTGTGGTCACCCAGCGAACTTGATTACAGAGGCTGTTTTTTTAACATACCTCTGATGACTCTTTGCCGTAATGCTGGCTTGTAAAAGATATGTGCAGTTTGAGATCGTGTATGGTTTGTGACACATGCGAAACGGCTGCAGAGAGAGGAAGAGATCAAAGAAGTCCCACAATGATCCGTCTAATAGACCTGTGTTTTTCATGTGTGAATAACTTCAGACATAAATAAAGCAACGTGGGTGGTACTGCCTGATGGGCTCCTTCGTTTGGGCAAGGCATTCATACCCTGTGGCTAGGATTGAATAATGCACCCTGATTTAGCTTAAAGTGACTCTTGACGCATAGCAAGCGTGTCAAAATAAAAGGCTGTAGCTAACATTTTATGACACCCTGATGATGCACAGTTTTAAGCCACATATGAAATGGATGTAGGTAAATGCTGGTTATTTGTGTTATGGTGCTATGTGATTTCCCTCTGACTAATAATCCTCCATCATCAATTAGTTATACTGCTTATCCCTTGAGGGTTGTAACCATTGGCTGGGTACACCCTGGACATGGGTGACAGTTAGAAAAAACACGTTCCACAGACAAACAGACAGATGTTTGTGGAATCAGTAGATTGCAGAGGTGTAAATGGTACTGAAATATTGTACTAAAGTAAAAGTACCTTTACTTTGATGACATTTTACTCAAGTACAAGTAAAAGTACCCATCTAAAAATCTACTCAAGTAAAAGTAAAAAGTAGTTCATTTAAAATGTACTTTAAGCTAAAGTTACTTAGTTACTTCCAACAACTTGATGGGGGCCGCTCCTATACAGTGCAAAAAAGGACAAGGGGTCATAAATCCAATCCAATAACAGTTATTTTTAATTAAAGGAGAATCTTTACAAATATAAGTGCAATGACATTAAACATGTCAAACATTAAACATGTCAACACAACATTTAAGAACTTTTGGGAGGATCATGTCAAGACATGAACCACATGACAGCTAAAATAAAAAGTTAAAATGCCGCTGTCCCAGTGTATATTTAAACTTTTGGTTCAACTTTGGTCGACCTTTAGAGCACTAGTCTACAAACTTCTTGTTGAGTTTGAGCAGCAGCTGATTTTCAAGGTGAGTAGAGCTCATCCGGGCTCGCTGTGCAGTGAACAGCATCCAGCACAGGCGGCCAAGGCAAGTAGGCCAGTATTGAGTTTCAGGCCGTGTTGTGCATGAACGAGTTCAAAAGAACGCGTTCATTGAACACGTTCATTTTTATGAGAACGTTGAACTGAACGAAACTTAATGACAAATATTGAATTTGAACGGTAAACACGTTCATATTATCTGAAGTCTAGCTAAAATGTTACAGAATGTTTTCCTTCTCCTGAGGAGAGACGC
The DNA here is from genome assembly GCF_947347685.1 of Pleuronectes platessa. Classification (NCBI taxonomy): domain Eukaryota; kingdom Metazoa; phylum Chordata; class Actinopteri; order Pleuronectiformes; family Pleuronectidae; genus Pleuronectes; species Pleuronectes platessa. Next base: position 17,495,763 of record NC_070646.1, on the reverse strand, counting down.
TGTCTAAATCGAATGCTTGCACCATGTTGTTGCGATCGTTGTTGTGTTTATTTGAAAAGAAATGCAGTCTTGGGGGGGTCAGCCAGGAGTGAAGCTTGCATAGAGCGCCAAATGTTCTAGCGCCGGCCCTGTGTATTGCAGTGATTCTCAAACTGCGTGGAGGCATAACATGTGCGCGCGCGGCCGGGAGGGGAAAATGCGGGGCGGAACTAATATTCTAGCTGAACTAATGCTTTGACGTCCGCATCTCTTTAACGGCGGAGCAGTAAACAATCGCTCTTTAGCCGGAGCCAGGAGTCGGCAACCCGCGGCTCTGCAGTGGCTCCCTGTGCAGTGTTGTGCATGTCGCGCATATTTTTCACGAACAGTGAACTTTACGATCAGTTTTCACATGTTGAAATTGCACGTGGGGGAACGTCATCCACTCTATGCAGCATCTACCACTGCAGTGAGAATTGCCTTGCGCCTTGAACTGTTTGTTTTTTTACTCAGTAACGGATGTCATTTCCAATGTAGCGAAGTACAATACTTCAGTCAAAACCTACTTAAGTAGAAGTAAAACTACCCATTTCAAAAGCTACTCAAAAAATTACAAAGTACACAAAAAAACTACTCAATTACAGTAACGTGAGTAAATGTAATTCGTTACTTTACACCTCTGGTAGATAGATAAGCTAACTTACCAAACTATTCACCATTTAAGTTATCCAAAATTATTAAAAGAAACTCAATTGTGAATTTGTAATATGTTGTAATTACGTAAGATGCGCCATTGGTAAGTAAGCAGTGAAACGTGGTATCTAGATAATGTGACAAATAGCAATAACCTGCTTCTGTGTTGTCTCTCAATGTGCTGTCTGTAGTTCCTCTTTTAGAGGCATGTAAGAATTGTAGTCTCAGTTTATTCACAGAGAAAAACACAATCTCCTTTAATATGTGAGTGACAGTCATTAGTCATAATCAGATTGGACAGGAGCTGACTTCGCCACTTATGTGAGGCGTTGGACAGTGCGGGACAATAAAACACATCCATATGACTTCTTCACCTATGATAAAAAGCAGAACTTTTCTATTGAAGCCATCAAGAACCGTCCTCCTGCCACTGGATGACACAGTTCTAAACAACCCATTTCACCCATTTGTGTATTCTCAAAAGCCCTTTCTTATTTTCTCTCGTCATTTTATGTTTTTACTAGAATTGGAGGTCTGTCCTTTTACCTTAAAATTTGTTCAAGAGTTGTAGTTGTTACCATCAGATGAGGTCAGGTTATTCTGAGGTGGAAATCCATAACGAATACAAACAGAATTTCTGGCTACACTCAAGTTCGAGCTTATTATAATTGTTATTATTATTATTATAGCTGTAAATATGATAACAGAGGTGGAAGAGAAGAATTTTCATTCAGCGCTGGTACTGTTAACTATCAACAAAAGAATGAAAAAATAAAATGTTAGTTTGTCCTTAAACTGAACAGGGATCTGAGGTTGGGAGATCTCCCCCCCCCCCCCCCCAGAGCAGATGAAGAGTATGGATGATGTGGATAATGTGTGCCAACAGATCTAATGATCTTCCCAAATTGGTGTCCTTTTTCTTCTTTTGTTTATCTATCATATTTGAAATGAAATTAATCAAACTGAAGAAGCAGTAAGCACCTGCAAAACTATTATCTTGGTGTCATGAAAATCGATTATAGTGCTACATGTTATTGCAAACTGCAGTTTATACTGTATAAGGGCTCTAACTCTAACGCCAACTTACAGCTATGTTAATCTTCTACATATGCCATCAATAGTGGTTCTCAAAGTAGTGAGCAAAGAGTCCCACATTGTCTGCCAAAGCTTTGGTGAATTACAGCTTGACAAAATGTAATTACCATCGGGTTTGCTGTGGTTGTCAAAATCCTTGATTAGAGGTCTTCACTGGCTTTGTTCTAAAGTTTTAAAGCTTTGGTCTCTGTGTTTCAAATTCATAAATATACTCCACATAGCTTTGTCTGTAAACCATTATTGTTTTTCCTTGAAAATGTTTTGTATGTTATTAAGTGTTACTTTTTGCATTCACCTCAAAATATTGGACAAAATAGGATTCACCTCAATAACAAAAAGGTTTGGGTGTCTTGATTCTCTCTTGTGTACATTGAAAGACTGGATCTATCTTTCCTTTTTTCTAAAATGCTCTGCCCTACTCTTATCGTCATTTTTACGACAAATTCACCGCAATGCATGATGGTATATATTGCTCGGCTTGTGACCATTTGTTGTACACTACTTTTCACGATGCATTGTGGGAAACAAGCCTTGGCCTTTGTCCGTTCGTTTGTTTACACTTCTATTCACACATACTCTAAATTGTGTTTATTTTACTAACCTGTTGATTTTTTGCTGATTGCTAACCATCAAAGATGGTAAGTCTGTTCTGTTGTTTTTTCCTGATTAAAACTGTGATGTTTGCATTTGTGTCCTTTCAGCTATAGCATTGTCAATGGGTTCTCGATCAACAAAATATGACAGGTGTGTGATAAGAGGAGGAGACATGCACACCTAAATGTTTTTTTTTTATGAAAACATTTATGGAAGTGCCTGTTGTTCCCTCTGACCCCAGAAGAATATACAGCGGCCAACACCTGGAGTGTTGTTTCAGGAGTCACTTACAAAATATTGTGTGTATGCATGTTTTGATTGAGCCTTTTATGTGTTGTCACTGATACATCTTATTGTATTAAATAACTTGCGCACAATCATTTTTACTTTCCATGTGATATGTGCATTTGTGCATATGTTCTACAGCAATGTCATTGATTTATTTATCTTGTATATTTAGTGAAGCTGGCAGATAAAAACCAGAACTGCAGGGCTAAATCTGGCACATTTAAGTATATACTAATGAATGTTGCAATTTCCAAATCCAGATCTATCCTGAATGGGAGGCTGCTGATTTTAAGGACAATGGGCTTTTGTGGACCTGATGTTTGCTGCATCTTGACAGGGATCAGAGAATCGCTCCCTGTCAACTCTACAGCCTTCCTTCATGACAACACCTCATCTGATGGAACAGCTTGACAGCAGAGTAATGGAACCTGTGTCTATTCACACTGGTGGAACAACACATGCGGTACGATGGATTGATGGCTTTATGAATTGCCTGACTGTCCAAACTATTATGAGCTTCTGCCCAATGGAGGACTGACAGGGTGAACACCTCTGTGGCCTGATTTGCTTGGTGCCCTGAAGGAGGCCTCTCTTGTGACTCTCAAACTGATGCTTCAGACACCATGTCATTGGATGGAACCAAAATGGAGTTGACCCAACAGACTCCACTGCCACATTCTCAGACTCCTCTGGTGTCACAGACATAACGCTGAGGAGGATTCGTAAAATCTGCAGTCAAGCAACCTGTTCCTGCTGCTGCCATTCAAGGAGAATTGATTTCCTCTTGTTTTTATACGTCTTCTGATCTTTGATGACATTTTGGTTCATTTTAATATTAAGTTGAATACAACAGTTTATTCTTATTTCATTCTCTACATATTAATTGACTGCACTTTGACTCTGAGTCATCTGATCACAGGTAGACAGCTATAAGTAAATGAGTGAACGCACCCAAGATGCATTTAGGAGACATTTGAGATGCAACCACACCACATAAATCATTCTCCAAGTGTTTTTTCATGCTTCATTATTTTGTGAGCTGTTGGGTTTCCTTATAGTATTGTCAGGTTTTGCCCTTTCTAAGGAAAGTGCTTTGGGGATAATTAATGTTAAGATTTGGCCCGATACAAATAAAATCGATTATAGAAAATGTAATTGCATGTGTCAACACAACAGCCTCCTCAGCTTACGTCCTCTGACCCGCTACAGATTCATAATGAGCCAACATGATTTATTATACAGTGAATTATTTGATAAGTTAAGTTGGTTAATTTTTTTACCAAAATCTAAAGGGGAATTCTGCTGATTTCACACATCAAAATTGGTTAAAAAATCAAATTTTTAAGAGTAGTTAATAAGTGATTTAAGTAATGACTACATTGGCTCATAAATGTTGTAAAGTAAGGTTTACAATATTTACCAACAAAGCCCCCCCTGGTCACTGAATCAGCCGATAGCAGGGTAACATGGTACAACAGAGGTAACATGTCAGCTCATCAGTCCCCAACGGTTTTATTCACACGTATAATGTTCATGTGATTTACACAACTTTCAAACAGTAAACCCACAATGTAAGATGATGAATAAATGAGTGGAGAAAATTACAGTCATGCAACTTGTGTCACTGATGATGCACAGTGACGATAATGCTCTCTACAACTGAGTATTATACGGTGAACAGTGAATGAGGAAACAGTGGAATAATTAGTGGCAAAGCCCTCGATGTTATCTAGATAAAACACAACTGTCTAGACACTTTGACAAGAGCAGAAAATCTGATTTAGTGCACAGATGTTACAGACTAAGCTCCTCTGCACTGTGCTGAATAAAACTGAGAGTAATTGTGTCATCAAGCTTTGGATTCATAATACCTGGATCCAAAATATCTGATCAGAGGCACCCACAGTCCAGGAAAGACGGAGGACACAGGACAGTCTGTCAAGAAAGAAAGAGGAAGAGAGCAAGTGCTTTCTTGTAAAAAGTTAGGTTAACATTCAGTGCTACCCACTAAAATGCATTGTGTTAACCCCTGAGCTCCAAATGTGCTGAATCCATTTCCTGCCTCATAAAACATTTAAAATCCAGGATTGTTTACATCCATCTTTGTTTCCTTGCAGCCTCCTTCCCCGTCTTTGTTGATGAATTGCTACATATCTCAATGTGTTACCAACGAGTAAAAACCAACAGGAACACGACAACATCCACACTGTCATGTTTCAGTTTTGAAACTACGACCATCCCTTTCCAGACAAGTGTTTTAGCTCCATCTACACTAACACACTGAACTGAAAATGCATATTTTACAAGACCATCGCACGTGTTCAGACACAAATCCCTTCAGATGTCAACACAGCTGTGTTCTTCATGGCATCTACCAGGTGAGAAGCATACCCAAGGGCATTTAACTTGAACGTTTGACTGCAAAGCACACCAAATTGGATTTCAAACAATCAGAATTATAATTTTTTCTGATCTCCATGATTTTAAATCAATGCTTTGGTGAAATTCTCCAGCACTCCCTCAGGGGACATGGATCGCATCCACAGTTTTGTTTTGTTGACACGCTTTCCTTTTTGTGCTTTAAATGTGTCCTTAATGTTAAGACCGTCATCAACCCGACTTATGAAGTCAGGTGCCGTCTAGATTAATAAATAAAAGGATTCATCAGAGTGATGTTGGCTATAACAAGAAACTGTTCTTAAATCTGGTAGTTGTGGGATTCACTGTTCTGTAGCGACCACCACAGAGGAGAGGGAAGACTCTGATAACTCAGCCATTTGTCAGTGAAACAGTAAGACTTTACCGTACTGTAACAGTTACGTCATTGTCTGACCTAGGTCATTAATGCTAATGTCATGGACAGGTGGTTGGTTAATCAGATAGGTTAACGTTAACTGGACAGTATGTCATCAGAATATTACGTTAGTAGAAAGCCTGAAAGTTGATATCGATAGCTGTATGCTGGTGAGGCACCAGCAACGTTAGCGACTGTAAGTAATTGAATAAGCTTCACTGAGCCACAGGTTACACATTATAAACACAAAAAAATGACCCTATTTGCCAGTTCGTTTGTATTGATAAACGATGTACTTACTTTCAAAACGTGGGTAAAAAGCAAAGCGAGGAGCTTTATATTTAAAAACCCGTCCTGCAACCACCATCTGTCCAGGTCTTCTGTGATTGGTCAATTATTGATGGTTGCTGGGGGGAGTCTTGGAAGTGATGCAGCCGCTGATTGGCAGGATCATCTAAATATTGGTTGATTCTTCCAAGCGGACAGAAAGGTGATTGGACGTCACAACCAAGATTCAGCTGGACTCGGAGGAGGTAGGAAGCGCAATGCGGCTCTCATAATGCTTTCCAAGTGTATGAAGAGTCCTTTTCATTCCGAGATATTTGTTTTCTTCTTTTTAGGTGGTTTTGTGTCAACATGCCCTTTTGCTTGTAGTGAATCCTCCACAAAATTAATTGTATTTAACCTAAAAAACAGGGGATGTCGAGTTTCACTTTGTTTTGATTCTGCCGTTGTTATGTTGCATATTTGAAAAAGACTGTGAAAGACAGCTTTGCTCCTGAACTTTGTTTTTTGGACCCCTTAGTTTATGGGCTTTCGAGTTTCCTTCTGTTTAGATGTGTGTTCTGTTTGGAGGATTTCCTGTTGTATTTTGAACATTTTTATTATAATTAATATTTGTATTATTAGTTAAAAGCTAGATTTCCTGCCTTTGTCCTTGTTTCCCACCCTTGTGATCCTCTGTACCTGTCCCTAATGTGTTACAACTGTGTTTCATCATCCCTGCCTCCCTTGTGTATATAAGTCACTGTGCTTTCCTTAGTCTTTGTCAGTTTGTCTTGTTTTGTTGTGAGTTTCAACACTTTTTGGTTCCTTTAATGTTAGTCCATATAGTTTACTTTAGACCGTGCTTTCTGCAAGAGCCTTGTTTGATTTAAAATAGCTTTTTGTTTTCTTACCTACATGTATCTTCTGCATTTAGGTCCACCTGCACAGCTTGACACACTTTAAAGAAGAGGAAAGATGAAGTAGAGATATTTTCCACTGTGTGGTCAATGCAGTCAAACACAGAAAAAGGTGTTTCATCCTCAATCCCCTGCTGTTGGAAGGACAGAGTTTCTTTTCCTTCTCCCAATGGCTCTGTTGTGGAGAGGTGACCATAACTGACAGCAATGATAAAATTCCTCAGTATTACATTTTGCGCCTTCTGACTAATCACATAATTTCTATTAAACCTTAGATCTGAAGGATTTATACTTTAATTATGTATGACCTTGCAGGGCTGTCTGTGATGTATTTCAGTCCAGTTCAGTAGCGTTATAACCAGTGTTGGGCAAGTTACTGAAAATTAGTAATTGGTTACAGTTACTAGTTACTTATTTTAAAGGTAATTGAATTGCTTCACCAGTTACTGTATATCAAAAGTAATTAGTTACTAGGGAAAGTAACTTTTAAATTACTTTTATGTCTGCATGTAATGAATGTGAACAGTACTGAACAGTCAAACACATAATATATTGTTTATTTTGTTCTTTATGTTCAAAGTATGTATACTATTATTCAAGTCAGAAATTTGTTGTCTTTTTAAGCATAGCGACTCACCTTGCGTTAATGCCTGTAGCTCTCACGGAGCGGACAGATTTAATAGACACACCAAATCTCTCGCTTCTGGTCCGAGCGGAATGAGGTACAAATCTGGTTTAAGTCCCTTTGCTACAGGTAGCGGGGAACGGGAGTCGCTGTCACGTTAACCTGTCAAACTTGTCTCACGCGGTTATTTGTCTGTTTAGCTGATGTTTAGGTGTTATAAACGGTTGTAGTTGTATTTTAGGGTAAGGGTTAGTTTGAAACTCTCGTCATGCTTTGCAAGCCAGGGGCAGTTACAGTATCATTGCGCCACAAAGGTCATGCGACGTCAGATCATAAGCAGCTAAAGTAAGCCTATCTTGTCTTCTTGTCTGCAAGTGTTCATTTTTCACAAAAGAGAGTAACGCGAGTAACAAACTCATTCAATTTCAGTAATTGTAACTGCGTTACTTGATTTAAAAAAAAAAATACTTCGTAACATGCTCGCTACCGCTAAAAGTAGTGGAATTACAGTAACGCGTTACTGTGTAACGTGTGTAACGCATTACTCCCAACACTGGTTATAACAATGAAATTAGCTTATATGAGGCCAATGCTCTACAAATCAATTAAATTTACAACCTCTCTGCCATTTGTGACTCTTCCCCTCATATCTGAATAAATATGTCTGACTCTACAGAAATCCAGTTAGGTCCAAAGGCTAAGAAAAAGTCTTGCTTTGGAGGAGACTTGACAGTTGTAGTATTGGTGTCTTGCCCTTTCTCAAAAACGATCTTGTGTCATCTGTTCAGCACTTTCTCTGCCAAGCTGCAGGAGCTAAGCTAACTTTGAATTCTTAATGATGGAGAACAGCTCACAGAGTTAAAGCTTAAAAAACACGCCAACCAATTGTATTTGTCAGTTTGACAGTTAAAGGTCCTTTGGGCCCTTCTTTCATCATCGCAGCCAGTGTTTCAACCCTGCAGGTCTGCAGGTAACAAGACCATGCTGTGTCACTCTCTGATCGAGAGGTCACCATTTATACAGACGGGCCTGCCAGGCAGCTCGTCTGGCAGACGCAGCTCGCTGTTTTGGTCTCAATAATTCAGATGGATTTGCCCCAGAGTACATAGTAACACACACACACACACACACACACAGAGTCATGTCTCAGTGACTTAAGAGGACATCACTGTGACTTACATCAATTTCCTGGAGACAAAAATGAAAATTCACTCATAGTCTTCTCACCACTATGCCGATGGAGGGGTGGATGAAGTGTTTGAGTCCAGAAAGCACTTCTGGAGTTTCAGGAGTAAACTTTGTTAGAGCAGAATCCAGTATAATTGAGGTCAACGGTGAGTCCTTCTTCAGACGTGATAAAACAAACAGTAAAAACTAGAGATGAGCCGGATACTCGGCTCAAACGAGTATCCGGTACGGATAAAGCACTTTTGCCGAGCACGAGTATTATACGAGTAATACGAGTCAATATCTGTGCTCGGACTGAATGAAAATCCTCACACAGCGTCACAGCGCTCCTCCCCTTCACACACCGCTCTGCTCACTCACTCACAGAACAGCTCTCTGTCTCTCAGTCACTCAGGTTCGCGGGTCTTTTCCATTAACGTTTAGGGTTTCTTCAGCTTGAAGTTTGTTTTTATTTCAGTTTGTACTTACTTATTAACCAGTAGAGTTCTGTTGAACGTGGGTTCGTTCAGACGTGGTGCTGGTAGAAAGCGACTGAAGTTGCGTCTCTGCCCTTTTTTTTTTTTTTAAACAGTTTTTTTTTTTTAACTCTCTCTCTCTCTCTCCCTCTCTCTGCCGGTCGTTAGAGTTTATTTTTTTTTTTTAAACCGTCAGTTGGCTCTAACCAGATTTATTTTACTTCACGCACTGAGTGTCTGACAAGTTCTAGGTAGTAGTGGTATAAAAAATATTACAAATTAAGCTACACACACACACACACACTCCCCCTCTCTCTCTCTGTCTCTCTCTTACTCACACACACACACACACACACACACACACACACACACGGTGTGGAAATAAATTTAAAAAATGTCTAAGTTAAAAAAGAAAGTTATGTTGAGTATGAAAACACTTGTTATTACATTTCACTTCATTGTTGCAAAACTTGTTCTGTAAATAGTTCGTTTGCTATTGTGATCAAAATCATTGATCTGAAGCTCAATGCTGATGCTGTCCTGTAATAGTTTTCTAATCAGCAATAAATATAACAATTTCTGATCAACCCATATCAATTGCATGCTTAAAATAACATACTGGTTAAAGCCCCCCCGTTTCAAGACAACCCGGCCTACTTCCGGGTTAAATCCAGCCCACTTCCGGGTTAAATCACACCCACGTCCGGGTTAGGCCCCGCCCATTCCGAGTACGGATACGGATACAGATAATTCATATGGTTAACAGATACAGATACAGATACAGATAATGCTGTACTCGCTCATCCCTAGAAAAAAAACATCATGCCTCCATACTATACTGCTTGTGTGATATCATCCAAGTGTCCGCAAGTCCCGACATTCGTATTCAACTCAAAACGAGTTATTTACACATTGTTTTCAACCTTAAAGTGTCATGGTTTTGGAAGCAGGTTGGTCCAAAATGCAGTCACAAAAGTTGTAACAGAAAGTGTTCTTTTTTATGTAATGATCAGAAGTTATCACGGTTTAATGGTTTGCTCAAGGCCCTGTATTTCTTGGGCTTCTGGTTAGCACTTCAGGATGTTGTGACTTCTTGTTCTTCCCTGAGTGGAGGGGTGCTTGTTCCAGTAAAAGCCCTTTTTACTCAATCTATTGGATTGAGTTGAGTTTCTTCCTCTGCAGATTCATGAGTCTTCTATGTCATCAAAGAAGCCTTCTTCATTTAGGAGAGTTGGATTCCAAGACACGCCACAACTCCAGTTTGATCCTGTGAAACAAAGTCTAAATCGTCGGCATCAGCGATTTCAAACTCACAATCAAGACCAATAATTGCCTCCTCATCTTCCTCATCCTGTTTTTGATGCAGTATCTTTATGACCATTTCAGCTGTAAATCTGGAATGATTGTGACCAGCCATACTAAACCAGCAATACTTTATACTGGATAAAGAAAATCTAAAGATGATTCTGCGATTGTCGGCCTCATCGCTGACGAGGACGACAGACGCAGTACTTTGTGGACTGGTGCCAGCGGAACTGCCTCCAAATCCATGCGGGGAAAACCAAAGAACTGGTGGTGGATTTGCGCATGCGCAGACACTCCCCCTCAATACTGATGAATATCCAGGGAAGGGACACAGAGTCACTGACCTCATATAAGTACCTGAGTGTTCACCGATACAATAAACTGGACTGGACCAATCATACCGGTGCACTCTTTAAGAAGGGCCAGAACAGACTGTGTGTGTGGCTTAAGCAGCTTAAGCTTGACCCAAAGGGATTGGTCCTGCTTATTAAAAAAATTTAGTCTGGTGCAGAACACCAAGACCTTTCAGGCCATCAACAGCTGCAGGGAAAAAGAAGAAGACATTTGGAAAGAAGTTTATTATTTAATTATTTATGTGGTGCTGTTGGGGTTTTTCCTTCACATCTACAGTTCAGGAAAACATACTACCTGGTGAAGCTGCTGTGTGGGCCTGGGACTAACCTCATTGAGCCATTCCCCATAGCTCCCCGGCTGTAGGAGAACATACTATCCTGTGAGACTGCTGTGGAGGCTTGGTACCAGTCGCCATGAGGCCACTCCCCGCCCACAGGCACATTTGCTTATGGGGGGAATATACTACCCATCAGTCGCCTAAAGGCCATTTTCCAAAGTCTTGAGGGGAATATACCTAGAGAACTAGCAATTAAACCGAAACCACAATCTGACACTATAAACAGCAGGGATTAGGGAGCCAAACAAATATAAGTTAAGCATTGGGGGTGCAGCAATTTTTTTTTTATATACAACAATAGCACTGGGCAGCGAAAAATGTGCATATTAAAGTATCAAGAGTGCAGTTTGACAATCAATATTCCCTCTTGTGGAGCCTGACACAGTAAGCTAGGACGGTGGAGAGCTGCAGCTGTAGCAGTACGTCTACATAGGGGGTGAGGGGAATCACATTCTGGTGTTAGGCCGCGGCTCTGACAGAGATAGCAAAGCTTTGAGGAGATCATGTACAGGGTTTTCAACCATTGTTGGTGAGAAGGGGTGCCAACAGTGCTTCTTTGCTCTACCTACTGGGTTTATATGTATTCTATTTATTGTCTAAATAATACAGATCCTTTCATTAAATGTATTTTATTGCAATATGCTTTTATAAGCATCCATGGCTCTTGTATATCCTTGTCTCTGTAATGTTCATGCAGGACTGAGGCCGCACATTCCATGATCATCAGCACTATGAAGTCTTTTGGCCTTGTTTTATTGTTATTGTAATTCGGTTGTCTCCAGTTTCCAGGTCACAATTATGATCCTTTTTACTGATAGGAATGCCAACATTATCAAACGTGTTACTGCAGATTGTGAACCATCCATTGTATTTCCAAGCAAGCATACTGCTGGGGATACTGATGCTTCTTTATTAATGATAGAATTCTGTATATGTTTGACTTCTTCCCCAAATTTCCTTACTTCGGGGCAGAAAGAATGACTCTTGATAAACAGCAAAACTTTAACAACTTGAGAAGATCAATTATGTGTTGGGATATTGTTTTACTTACATGGCAGCTTTGGCAGAAGAAAACTTTTCTTCACCAGAACAACAGTGCATCACATGTAGGGGAGATGGCTTGAATTTGTGGAGATTTCATTCTTGCATTCATAAGATAAGTGCAGATTGCATTTGGGCTGAGGGGAAAGTATGGAAGCTTCAGCATAAACAGGCATGTGGTTTCTTTAAGGGGATACTATCTGAAGGTTGGGGAGAACTTGGTGGAGCAGCAAGACTTCTTTGCAAGAACTTCATCTTTAGGAGGATCGCTGTCAGTTTGAATTAAAATGTTCAGCATCGCAGTGTTTCTCTTGAGTCGGGAAGTAATTTGAAAACTTTGTCATGGTTAAGGCCTGATAAATAAAAAGCGTGGGCGCACAGCCATCAGGAAGCGGTGCACCGGCCACACGGATGATAGGTTGTTTGCTGGAGCCATGCCGCAGATGCTGGATGTCTGATACAGACTTGGAGTTAATCTTGAGTTTTGGGAATAAAGCAGACGATCACATGGTCAAATACACCGAGACACTTAAGCAACTGTCAGCAATGGGCTACTGACAAAGCAGTGAGGCAAGTAAAGGGAGTGATGGGGAATTGGCTCAGTTTAAATAGATTAATAAAATGAGATTGTATTATGGATGATTGCGGAGAGTGAGGTATGTCACATTAGGTATGTCACATTATTGTAGCAGCGCAGCCTGAGTTGGCATTGCTTCATTACTGCTTATGTTTGAAAGTTATTGATTCTTTCTCTCTCTCTCTCACACACACACACACACTCACTCACACTGGCCATCACAGTCAACTAACCACCAACAGCCACAGGAGAAGTCCAGCTAGCATATGTGGCCAGTCAAACGTCAACAGATTTTTCACTATTATCCATCAGCAGACAGAATTCAGCATAAACTCTGTATAGTTGTCGCTTTCATTTTGCATATTCACATACAGCAGACAGAACTCAGCTTAACACTCACCCTGCTCTGTAAGAATGTGTGTTACAACCTCTTTCTTGTAAAGAAAGTGAAAAATTACTGGATCCACCTCCTCAATTGAATCCACCCCGAAAGTTAATGGAGTCTTCCTCGGCCGAAAACCCAACCTTCCACCAAGTTTCAAGAAAATCAGTTTGGGAGTTTTTGTGTTATCTTGCTAAAAGACAGACACACAACGAATGAAAACAGCAACAAAACAGAACTACTATTGTGTTACAGGCCATGTGGAGCCGCCTGCTTATTCTGCAGCAAGGATGGAAGAGAGAGAGAGAGAGACAGGTGGAATTGTTGCCTGTCTTGGATAGTTTTCTCTCCATCAACGGAACACAAAACACAAGAGGAGAAGAGAACGTTGGAACATAATGATTTAAAACGTGATGTGGGACCTCAACCAGCATAGTCAATTAAGAGTCTATTGTGGGCTGAACCCTATAAACCTCACGGGGCATCAGCTAGACCCTTTCCACAGAATCTGAGGTTAATTTGTGTGCCAGGTTTACGATCCCCAAAAATACTTTCAGTTCACACACACACACACACACACACACACAAACACGGTAAGGTTCTAATATATTTACCCATTCTTTTCTCTCCGCACATGATGTGGAAACATTACAGATGCACTCTATATTCTATGAAATTGCGATTGTGCATTGCAAATATGAGTAAAATCTCATGTGACAAGTGTCTGTGCCCAGAGAGGCAAGGCGCAAGCAATCTATTTTCATCAGTTGAAAATCACAGGCCACTTCCAAACCATTCCCAGTGAACTTTGGATTTTTTTTCAGGGGATGGAAGTGAGACACAAACGCAGGTGTAATGATTCATCGTGTGGGGGATTCTCTACCTCTCATCCGTCTATTGCAGATTAAACAAGCAGAGTTTTACTGTATTGAAATGTGTGTTTGATGTTTTGTTTTCCATCCCATCATTGATGTTAACATTTTGCTCACCAATGTAAGAGATGTGGGAACACAATTTTCTCTTGGGGTTGCGATGAGGTCAGAATATAGGTGCTAAATCAACCTGTGTATATTCTACCTTCGCTTAAAAATGCACTGTTTGTGTGTGTGCGTGTGTGTCGAATGTGTGTGTGCACTGACTGAACTAAATATTGTGAATAATAAAGCATTAATTGGATTGCCGCCACTAAGTGTTATTTGTCAGTCTGCCCTGTTTTGTTTCTGGCCTATATCATGCAAAGTGCTTTATATGCAAAATAATAGTGTCCTACAGACCCCACTTTAAAAACACATGTCAAATATTGGTTCAAGTCCAACCAAGCCTTTGAACCCCCCTCTGAACCCTTTGAAGTTTGGAATCACTTTTAACTCATCATGTTGCATAATGTATTTCTCTGGTCTTTTTTGCGTATTGTGTATTTGTATACTGTTACTTATAATTTTCTAATTTTATTGTGTCAAGGGACTTCATTCACATTAGTATTCTTGCTACGATCTGGCCTAATTGCATCTTTTATTATATACTGCTGTGCATTTTTCAAAAAAAAGTACAGAAAGATAGATTTGATACATTCAGAGCTACGTTCCAAAGCTATATGAGATTTTTTTTATATATGCCATGATTTTGTTCAAATTGCACAGGAAAACTGTGAGTGCACCACTAATGTAAATACATTGAGTCAAAACTGTAGTGGATGATGCAGTAGCCAGCTTGGGTCATTTACCTGACCATGCCCGTCAAACAGGCACGTGCACAGAGATTTTGGGGGGCAGGTGCTAAAAAAAAAGAAAGAAGGGCACCCATCGCCAAATTTATGAATTTAAAAGTAATAATAATAAATAAATAAATAAAACATTCAGTACGATATTTTCAACTTATATATTTATTCTTGTCAACAAACTAACTCAAATTATTAATTTAAATAAATAAATGAATAACAGGCAATAACAGGCAATAACCACAATATACCGCACCAGTCTGTCATGTAGCTCAACTTAAGACCTACCTTTCAATTCAATAATTACGATTTTAAATGAAACAAAACTAGTGAACTTGTCAAATTCGTAGAACAGTAAAACTGCCTGTCTGCCTGCCTGTCTGTCTGTCTGTATCTCTGTCTGTCTGTCTGTCTGTCTGTCTGCCTGCCTGCCTGTATCTCTCTCTCTCTCTCTCTCTCTCTCTCTCTCTCTCTCTATCTCTCTTCATTAAACATGACAAACGTCAGTAAACAGCTGGACAAGGCTTTGAAATCACGGATTTCATGAGTTTTTTGTTTGTTTATTTTTTAGGAAACGTCGGACCAGTTGCGACGTAATGTTTTCATTAATACTCCATGTCAAGAGTTCCTCAATTCTCTAGTGATCATTCTGCCTTAATGTGTTTTTTGACCTCTGCCTCTGCCTTGCCCTTTTGGATTGTTTGATTAGTCGCCTGCTTTGCTTTACAAGGACTTTGATTTTACTGATCGCCTTCTGGTTTGTGCTTTAGAGTCCCACATGTTTCTCACTCATTACAGTTGCCCCTCATTTTTATTTTCTCTTGCAAATACGTTTTTTTGAATACATTAAGAATTGCCCCATGCCCTGCTGGACAGCTTGTTTCAAATGTTCACAGATCGCTGCAATCAATGCTACCTTCTGTTTAAATGAATGATAGCATTACAAAAACAAGACCCAACGAAACGAATTGATCCTTTAATGAATACAAATGGACCTGCCATTAGAGGATTTCCTAAAACGTATTTCATGTGCAGCTCAGACTTTGCTATGTTCAATATTCATTATATTTTCATAACAGAGTCAATGTTGGAAATGGGAATGCCCTGAGGTAGAGGTGTAATGAGATCTGTTGACAGTGTGAGAGCCTCTGGAGCTCCGCATTGCACAATGACTGACTTTGGATCTGTTTTAGTTTGTATTTTATGTGATGTACTTTGACACTTGTTTATTGGGTATATGCACATACAGTAAAGTATATAAATAATCTATACATATCGCCTTAGCTCAGCACTGAGCTTCCGAGGATTATATCTGAGTAATGCCCTTAAGCCATATACAGTAGTGAGAACGATCTAGAACATTGGACACCAAAGATACAAATGCACCTTATACCTTCTGAATTTAGCTGAATTTGTGCAGTTTGCAGCCCTCTGGGAATTAATTACAGAGAAAAACACTTTTGAAATCCTCATTTTTCATCATTATTTCATAATCAAATGTTTTCCAGGATGGAGGTCTTGACAGCACACTGCTTATCTGTCAGTCATGCCAGCAGTTGATACCCACACGTTGAGGAAGATATTTAAAGCCATGGTGAGGGAATAGGGAAAGATTTAGACCCCCCCCCCCCCCAGAAACACACCATATTCCATTCCCTCTGCTCCCCAACCAACAGACAGTCATCGGCACATACAGCTGACTGACAGAGCACTACAAAGATCCTGCTTTAAAGATGAACTAAGTTTGTAAAAAACAGCCACTACTTACACATACATACATACAGTATAGATCCACCAGAAACCCTTGGTCTTACACTTAACAATTTCTTATTCATAGTATTTTCTGCTCCTAAGCAACCAACTGCAAGTGGACAATCTGGGGAGTGCTGCTGCTCTGTGAGGTGGTACTTGAGGTGTCGTAGCCATTCTGGACTAACTTTGGCACAAAGTATAATCCTCAGTTGCACAGGGATTGGTGCTGAGGCCTTGCTGAATCAGCTTTATATTCATATTCATGTTTGGTGGGCATTTAACACCCACTCCAAGTGTGGGCTTGGCAGCAAGATATCCAACTCAATAGCTGTGGCTAGAATGTTATGTTATGTATCCATGTTTCAATGAAACCAATCAATGCAGCTGCCCTTCATTTCATGCTGGGTAGTCTAGACTAATTGTCCAGTGAGACTACATTGGCATAAAGAATTTTTCTGTAGCTAGCCACACACAAACACACACACACACACACACACACACACACACACCACATTGCACTTTGTTAGTTTATATCCACCCTCCGAAATCCTTGTTGCGGTTTCTGAGATTTGCATAGAAGTCTTTTTAAAATGTCTATAGAAGCAAATGGTGTGAGTACAAAGTGCGGTGTTCCATTGTAATAATAATGCAATTCTGGCATTGCCTCTTTACAACAAACTTAAATGAAAACAATACATCAGTACAATACAGGATTATGAATGCATGCAGTTAGGTTTGTTGGAAACAGCCAAGTATGTCATATGCTCATACAGGCTCTCAGCCATTCTCTTGTTATTCTTTGGATTCATTTACCACTATTCTGGTCACTTTAAGAATTTGCTTTGCACTGACAAAGACACTTCCTGAATCAGCTGCTCTTGAATGCTGAAAATCTCATTAATTTCTCAATTGCAAATGTCAACTCAATTTCTTAGACCGTAAATTCTCATAATAAAATGTCACGTTGTTTTTGTAATTCGACTCTGTCACAATCGACAACGGCAAAATCTTTGCTTGGCTGCTCTTTTTTTTTAAACAAACAAAGTGCATTAAATAAATGTCACAACATATCTTTTTTCATTTGGATGCTTTTAATTAAATAGTTTTTTACTCGATAAACTTCTTTTTATCAATCATTAGCTGATTTGAATTTTAAGCCCATTCTCCAGCATGGCCCGCCACTTGCTAATAAATAGACCTGGAGCACATTTTGATTAACAGGTCAAGGGCTATTTAATTCCAACTTTATGAATAAATAATAAGCAGGCCTGTGATATTGAATTTTGCCACTCTGACACATTGGGGCAAACACATTACTTATGTGTCATGAGCGATGGACCACACACAAGATTTCACTAAAAGGCATTTTTTCCAAGTTAAATGTGAATTATCAATTAGTTGGTCTTTCATATAATATAATTGGAAGTGTACTCCAGTGTGTACCCTCAAACTTTGGTTTATGCTAACACGGTAATCCAAGATGTTGAAGAAGCTAAGCATTGCTTCTCATGACCTTGTTAGCAAAATCACTATGGGCATAATAGTAAGCTAACGTCACTGTTTACCTCAAAGCAGGTCTTTGCTTAGGAAGTCACAGACTCTTATGGCACATTCACACCATCCTGTAAAAATAGTGCTTTTTGTGCAACTCCTCATTGTGTATATTGTGTGATTTGATGGCTCTGAAAATTTAAATCTGTTACATCATGTGGGTGCAAATAAATGAAAAAGTACTTATCCCTTTTCAGTTCTTAAATTTGGAAAACCGTACAATACCAGAGCACACTCATATTTAGACGTAACAAATTCAGATGTCCCTGCCTAATCAATTTATCAACAGGCTGTATTCAAAAGGCTTTTATACACCATGGTACTTCAACTTCTGCTTGAAAAAGCTCATTCAGGATAAAAATATTCAAAACACCTATTCAGCTCTATTCAATTATTTTTAAGATCCTTTTCTAATTTTTTCCAAACAAATTTTGTAATTATTTGCAGAGGAATCTAATCTTTGAAGATATTCAGTCAGGATCATCATGGACTTTTCTCTATGATTGTCTTGCTTGATGTTAGTGCCGCAATGTTGATACAATCAATCAAACTTATTTTTTAACGTTTAATTTTTGTATGGTACTTCCAATATGATTCAACTTTAGATACCAGATTATTCCTTTTAACATCGCAATAACTTGACAATGCAGACAAAAGTTAGTAATGGAGTTCCTCAAGGTTCTTTCTTGGGACAGAAACATTCACCTTATATATATTATTCCAATTCCACCAAATAATCTCTATTGCATGTATTGCACTATTTATCTATGTAGCCAGATGGCCAGTCATTTTGGTACTTCTACAATCCGACAAAACTATATAAATAAATATATAATCTAAGGACCTTTTCTGGAACTAGCTTCCAGTTTTGGTTCAGAAGGCAGTCACCCTGAACCAGTGAGCCCTGGACCATACCATAGTTATGCTGCTATAAGTTTAGACTGCTGGGGGAACTGATTTGAGATCTCTCTCTCTCTCTCTCTCTCTCTCTCTCTCTCTCTCTCTCTCTCTCTCTCTCTCTCTCTCTCTCTCTCTCTCTCTCTCTCTCTCTCTCTCTCTCTCTCTCTCTCTCTCTCTCTCTCTCTCTCTCTCTCTCTCTCTCTCTCTCTC